>NC_057799.1:2016996-2184295 GCF_018294505.1 Triticum aestivum | reverse complement strand
GCCTCGGCATTTTGCACCAGATGGGCTTGGTAAGTAACTATCTCATCTGAAGGGTGTAGCAGATGGACGGTCTTAGTGGTGCAAACGATTGAAGCAGTATGCGCTTTTAACCAATTCATTCCCAGAATGAGATCAATGCTACAGGACTTCAGTACGATGGGAGAGACAAGAAATTCCAGTCCTTCAATTTCAACAGTAACATCGCGACTAACCATAGAGGTTTGACATTGGCCCGCAGGGGTGTGTACCACTAGCGGAGTGTTTATCTCTTCGTGATTAATGCCATGCAGGAATGCAAATTCTGCTGAAATGAATGAGTGGGATGCTCCTGTATCAAATAAAACGGATGCTGGTACTGAATTTACGAGGAGTGTACCCATCACAGTAGCAGGCTGGTCTTGAGCTTCGCTGAGATCAACGTGGTTGGCATGAGCACGACCATGAGACTTAGCATTGTTGTTGCGGGGCTGGTTGTTACCACAGCCAGCTGCTGGAAGGGCCAGTTGATTCTGATTCCGATAGCAGTTCCTGGCAAAGTGACCCGGTTGACCACACTTGAAGCACAGACCATTATCGGGAGTGGGAACAGGAGCCCCAGGTGGGGGAGCTGGTAGCTTTGACTGCCTAGATGGTGGAGGAGGCAGACGCGGTGCAGCATAAGATTTCCTGGGAGCAGGTGCATTTGGACGATACATGCTGTTCGGGATCCATATCTTACGCTTCTGTGAGGGCGAGCCCGAAGATGAGCCCGTGTCACGGTTGCGCCTCTGAGAGCTCTGGTATTCCTGCAGACCAGTCTCGACATTGATGGCCTTATTCACCAAGGTGGCGAAATCGGCAAAGTCATGCACTAGAAGTGCGAGCTTGATGTCAGCTTGAAGGCCATCACGGAACTTCTCCTGTCTGCATGCATCAGTTGCAATGTCTTCTTCAGCATAGCGGGACAAGTCCAGAAACTCCCGCTGATAAGCTTCGACAGTTTTGTTGCCTTGGGTGAGGTTGCGGAACTCACGCTTCTTCCGGTCCATGACTCCCTGAGGAATGAAGCGGGCACGGAAAGCAGCTTGGAAGTCTGGCCAGGTGATGATTGTTCCAGCTGGCAGAGTACGCCTGTGGCTGTCCCACCATTGAGCTGCGGGTCCCTTCAAGAAGAAGGAAGCAAAATTGACATAGCTGGTAGGGGCTACATCAGCAGACTCCATCTCATAGGTGATGTCACGGAGCCAGTCATCAGCATCCAGAGGCTGAGTTGAGCTGCGGTAGATGGTTGGGTTGAGGCGTATGAAATCTTGAAGAGTCACTTGAGCTGGCTGTTGGTTCATATTGGGGCGAGGAAACTGAGCCATCATATTTTCCATGAATTGGCGGTTCAGTTCAAACTGTTGGATCATACCAGCCATGTACTCAGGTGGTGGTGGGGCATCGCCACCACGACCACGACCACCTGGTCTAACCATCCTGCTAATATATAACAGGGGTAGTTCAGCATTGAGAAAATTTGCAATGACAAGAATCATTCATGATGAAACATGCATAATTGAAAGGAGCACGATAGCTACTACATAGTAGTCGGCATAGTTTACAAAAGGGGTCATGCATAGAGTTCAGTACACAGAGTTCAGGACATAGACTAAAACATCATAGGCGGCACACAGGCTCGCGGCGACTGAAACTAATACTACAAGCAAGTCTACATCAGTCCCAAGAGGTACTGTGGAGGTAATCGTAGCCCGACAGCTGGTAGTGAGGCAACGGATAGCTCTCCACGTCAGCAGACTGGGGGCCGCGGATACTCAGGTGTAGAGCCCGACGCTCAGGTGGCAGAAGAGAACCAAGTGCGGGAGAGTAGCCTCCCACCTCTGGCCAACCAACACCGTGGGGCATCATGGTCCTGGCTGGGTAGATCGCAGCACGCGGTACCTGTCCAGATCGGACAAAGGGGTGCAGCAGCGTCAGAGCACGGTAAAGGTGCTGACGGGTGGTGTACATCTCGTGGCGAAGAGCTCGGTTAGCTCGATCCAGCCCATCAGCATGCAGAACCAGGTGCTGATGGTAGAAGGGCTCCCGGGTGACAGTGGAGTAGGCAGCAGTGTAGTATCCCTCCGCACCAACATCAGAGGCGATAGCAATGTGCCTGAAGGGGGAGGTGTCCAACTCCCGATACTCTCCACGAAGACGTGTCAGAGCAGCATAGGCTGCATCGTGGACAGCCATATCGATGGTCACACCAACACCATGTGCGGTGTGCAGCACAGTAGTGGAGTCGTACTCCCGAGAGTAGAGGTGGACGATGGCACGGTACTGCTCCTGGTTAAAGTCCTGGTACTCCTCGTAGACGGTGAACTCAGGGTGCCAGCGATAACCCAGATAGGTCATCATCTCAGCTAGCACCGCAGGTGATCCCGAGGCACCAATGGCCATCGTGTGGCGAACAACCTGCCTCGTGGGTTCCATCTGAAAGCAAAGACGTTTCAAAGGAGTCAAATGACAGTGTGTGAATTGTTCAAAATACTATTCTAAGAAACAACTATGGCTTATCCATCTTAGGGGTGAACGCGGTCACGGGATCCTAGTGCTTGAGTTAGTAATTTCGTTTAACCCGAGTAGGAGAGAGTTCAGAGTCCCAGAGTAAAGGTCGAGGAGTAAAAGATCCTAGTACCACCCAATGGCGACGTGGGCCCGTAAGCCGCACAGCCATGTTAGTAAAAGTTTTGCAATGACTAGACTCGACTTCGGCCAAGGAGTGTGGAAGGGGGGTTCCTACAGGCAGTCGGCTCTGATACCAACTTGTGACGCCCCCGATTTGATCGTACACTAATCATGCACGCAATGTGTACGACCAAGATCAGGGACTCACGGGAAGATATCACAACACAACTCTAAAACATAAATAAGTCATACAAGCATCATAATACAAGCCAGGGGCCTCGAGGGCTCGAATACAAGTGCTCGATCATAGACGATTCAGCGGAAGCAACAATATCTGAGTACAGACATAAGTTAAACAAGTTTGCCTTAAGAAGGCTAGCACAAAAGTAGCAACGATCGAAAAGGCAAGGCCTCCTGCCTGGGACCTCCTAACTACTCCTGGTCGTCGTCAGCGGCCTGCACGTAGTAGTAGGCACCTCCAGTGCCGTAGGTGTCGTCGTCGACGGTGGCGTCTGGCTCCTGAACTCCGACATCTGATTGCGACAATCCGGTATAGAAAGGGGAAAAGAGGGAGAAAAGCAACCGTGAGTACTCATCCAAAGTACTCGCAAGCAAGGAGCTACACTACATATGCATGGGTATATGTGTAAAGAGGCATATCAGTGGACTGAACTGCAGAATGCCGGAATAAGAGGGGGATAGCTAGTCCTGTCGAAGACTACGCTTCTGGACATCTCCATCTTGCAGCATAAAGAAGAGAGTAGATTGAAGTCCTCCAAGTAGCATCGCATAGCATAATCTTACCCGGCAATCCCCTCCTCGTCGCCCTGTTAGAGAGCGATCACCGGGATGTATCTGGCACTTGGAAGGGTGTATTTTATTCAGTATCCAGTTCTAGTTGTCATAAGGTCAAGGTACAACTCCGGGTCGTCCTTTTACCGAGGGACACGGCTATTCGAATAGATAAACTTCCCTGCAGGGGTGCACCACATAACCCAACACGCTCGATCCCAATTGGCCGGACACACTTTTCTGGGTCATGCCCGGCCTCGTAAGATCAACACGTCGCAGCCCCACCTAGGCTCAACAGAGAGGTCAGCACGCCGGTCTAAACCTATGCGCGCAGGGGTCTGGGCCCATCGCCCTATGCACACCTGCACGTTGCGAACGCGGCCGCGAGCAGACCTAGCAACCCACACGATAACGGCGGTTACGTCAAAGTGGTCCAACACGGCGCGCGCCACTCAGTCGCTGACGTCAAAAGAGCTTCGGCTGATACCACGACGTCGGGATACCCATAACTACTCCCACGTAGATGGTTAGTGCGTATAGACCAAATGGCCAGACTCAGATCAAATACCAAGATCTCGTTAAGCGTGTTAAGTATCCGCGAACGCCGACCAGGGCCAGGCCCACCTCTTACCTAGGCGGTCTCAACCTGCTCTGTCGCTCCGCCACAAAGATCCACTTGCGGGTACTCCTACGAGCCGACCCGACTTTAGTCATCACATGTGTCATGTATATAGTGTATAAGTATATACCCGCGATCACCGCCCAGGTGATCACGGCCCGATAGTGTAGCACAGCAGACGGACAAGAATGTAGGGCCACTGATGGAAATCTAGCATCCTAGACTAAGCAGATAGGATTGCAGGTAAAGGTAACAACAGTAGTTAGCAAGGATAGGCTATGCATCAGAATAGGATATCGAAAGTAGTAACATGCTACACTACTCTAATGCAAGTAGTAGAGAGTAGAGTAGGCGATATCTGGTGATCAAGGGGGGGGCTTGCCTGGTTGCTCTGGCAAGTAGGAGGGGTCGTCGACTCCGTAGTCGAACTGGGCAGCAGCAGTGTCGGTCTCGTAGTCTACCGGAGAGAAGAGGGGGAAGAAACAGTAAATACAAAGCAAACATAAGCATGACGATGCGTGACATGTCAATGAGCGGTGCTAGGGGTGTCCTAACGCGACAGTAGGTGGTACCGGTGAAGGGGGGGAACATCCGGGAGGTATTCCCGATGTTTCGCGTTTTCGGACAAACGGACCGGAGGGGGAAAGTTGCTAGTTCGATAGGTTAGGGAGGTGTGGTGGACGAACGGACTGCGTATTCGGATTCGTCTCGTCGTTCTGAGCAACTTTCATATAGAAAACATTTTCATCCGAGTTACGGTTTAAAAGATATGAATTTTCAAAGTTTATTTGAATTTCTGGAATTATTTAATTAACAGAAAAAGGGATATGACGTCAGCATGACGTAGGAGTGACGTCAGCGGTTAACAGTCCGGGTTGACTGGTCAAACTGACAAGGGGGACCCACCTGTCATAGACAGTGGGTTAACAGAGGATTAACTAATTAGTTTTTTAGTTAATTAACTACTGGGCCCACCTGTCAGTGAGAGATTAATTAAACTAATTATTTTTATTTATAAAACATTTTCTTTTTCTTTTCTTTTTTTTTAATTTTTGCGGCGGGGCCCGCATGTCAGTGACTGGGCCTGCCCAGTCAGCAGTTGACTGGGTCAACCCAGTCAACTGGGGCCCGTGGGGGCCACTGGCAGGGACACTGGGGGTGGGGCCAGGCCAGCCACGTCGGCGGCCGGCGCCGGCGCAACTCCGGCGACCAAAACCGCGGCGGTCCCTCGCCGGAGTTGGCCGGAATCGCGCTACGGGGCTCGGGGAGGAACGGGGCTAGGCCCATTCGAAAGAACTCGCAGCGCCGCATCCAGTGGTGGCCGGGGCTTCGCCGGACTTGGCCGGAATCGGCGCCGGCGAGCGGCGGAGGCGGCGGCGCGCACGGGTGCTCGACGGAGACATGGCTACGGCGAGCTATCGAAAAAGCGGAGGGGCTGGGGGGCATCTACAAACGGCGGGGAGTGTAACGGGCTTGACCCCGTGACCATTTGGTCACCGGAGACCCGCCGGCGGCGAGCCTCGCGGCGCGGCGTTCGGGCGCGCGTGGGGGGGCAGCTACGGAGCGCGGGCGAGCTAGCGGAGAGGGGGAGGAGGTAGAGGAGCTCACCGCGCGGCTGTAGGGGGACGGCAGCGTGCTCGGGGAGGCTCGTCGGAGGCGAAACGGGGCGGCGATCGACGGCGGCCGTGCGGGGAAGACGAGCTCGGTGTGCTCGTTGTAGGGGCTCCGGTCTCCAACGGGATGCACCAGACGATGCAGCGGGCGACGGCGGTCCTTGGAGACACCTTGGGGCGGCGAGGTGGGTACGGTGGCCGTGTGAACGACGGTGAACGGCGGCGAGCGCGTCGGGCATGGGGAAGAGGAGAGCGGCGCGGATCCGGGGGAGAGGCGCAGAGGCCGAGGGAGTGAGCGGATCCGGGTCAGTGGGGGGGGAGGCCTGCTCCTTTTTTTCTTTTTCTCTGACTGTTTCTGTTTTCTTTTTATTTGCTTATTCCCTTTTCTGTTTTATTTCATTTAAAGCATTTAGGCATTTTATAAAAATGTGTTCTCTCCACCATAATTACCAGTGTAATATTTGGCACCCACTGAACATTTTTGTTTGAGTTTTTGAAAACTTTTATTTTTCACTTTAATTATATTTGAAGTTTGAACTAGGAGTTAGAAAGGAAGGTGATTCAAATGTGATCAAGCCCTGTTTAGCAACATGATTAGCTTAATCACAGGGAGTTACTGTAGCATGATTCCCAGGGTGTTACAGGTGGCCCAGTTCGAGACGCAGCCAGCAACCCCGAATTCTGAGGCGGCGGTGCGTGCATCGTCTGCACTGGCCCGGCCCGTTTCTGCGGCGGCCGCGCGACGAAGTGAGGCGGCAGCGCAGCCCGAGGCTGCTGTGCACGCGCCAGCGACTGCTGCTTCCTGGACGCCAGCACGGCTATCCTGGGCGCCGGAGGCCTCGGCCCCTGCGCTCCCACGCCACGACCCGCAGCGGCTGGCACGGGCGCCACCACAGCCGGCCCAGACGCCGACGGCCTAGGCCCCTGCACACCACCGCCGCGACCCACAGCGGCCGGCATGGGCACCGGAGGCCTCAGTCCCGGCGGACCACCTCCACGCCCAGCCATGGCTGCGAGAGTAGGGATACGAGCGGCGGGACCAGGTCCACACGTAGGGAACCCGCGGACGGCGCTGCGTGGACAAACCCTAGGCGGCGGCGGCACAGGACTACGATCACGACGACAGGGCGAAACCGTGGATGCGGCTACGTGATTGCCCGTATATGAAACCGCTTTTGGCTGGGCCTCATACCCAGCTACTTCCGGTCCGATCCGCCGAGATACGTCGATCAGCGCCTCACGACTCGCATGCTCGGCCACATACCCAGTCATGCATGATCCCAAGTTGGCCCGCTCGGCCTCATGCCCAGCTTGGCCCAAAAGGTGATTCAAACGAGATGCCCTGGCCGCCCGGATCTCAGCCGTCGTGCTGGTCGCCGGCGCCGCCGCCGGCCGAACCTTCCTCTTCTTCTTTCTAGTTACTCGAGTCCAAGAATCCGGCAAAATGAAATCTGACAAAGTAATTGGCTTGACACATACCTTGGGTATAGGACCTTTCCATGGCCGGATCGCGGAGGCCGCCGTCCTCCAGTGAACAATCCGGCGAACCAACTCCACCTTGTCCTCAGGGTGCAATCCTTGCCGAGCCGGATCGTCGAGCGACACGACGTCATCTACAATCGTAGCCACTTCCTCCTCCGAATATCCGCGATTAAAAGCCTCACAGATCACATCCGAAGGTGACGGGCATCGCCCCCATCGGCCTCCTCAGAATATTTTAAATGAGTAGTAAGATATTTCTTGATGTGTGGTTTCACCACACACCAATCTTGATCCTCAATAAACGGGCAAAAACCCATGTGCATCACCAGTTAATTATGGGAATTGAACTCGGGTCGTTAGGCTGCATACCCGCATTACCCAACCATTGAGCCAAGGCTTTCTTTGCAACGAAAAACAAATGCCACGGAGATATATCAGTTCCAACGCCAAGAAAAAATGAGGTCCCAGGGGAAAAGGAAATGAGATCCGCGTACCATGCCATCCGCACATCCCATCCTATCAAACCCAAGTCGTTGGTGGCTCGTCCTCTCTTCTCTTCCTCTGCACGTGGCTTCCTTTGCCAATGGATGGATGGAGCACATGCGCACGACATTGTCAAGCCTTCGTCCTGTGCTCTCTGCAAAACACCTCCGTCCCGCAAGCGCAAACTGCATCGATAACCCCGTCCGTCCGTTTTTGCAAGGATCAATCCCCTCGCTCTCAAATCTCAACTAATATCCCTGGCTCCATCACTCACTGGTGTTGTCCTGTGATTTACTCTGGTCTCTCTCTGGGCACAAATACTAGTATGTTTTTCCCTTCCAGTAGGGAGCACGAAATCCAGCTACGGATCGAATGCATTGCACAATATGGTGTTGTTCAGCAGCTAATAAGTTCAGGAACACGTTGTTGTTGCTTGGAGTGGAGTGGCATCCTTCACATAGATTAATGTGAGTACAGTGAGGCATCCTAGTATGTTTAGCATCTTTACTAGCTAAAGCCCAACACTACTTCTCCACCTCAGTCTTTTTACTAGCTAAAGCCTAATACTCCTTCTCCACATCAGCCTTTTGGACCCGAGAAAGCCTACCATAGTATTTAGCTCTTTTCCAAGCAACGGCAGCTGTGTACTGCCCTATAGACTGGGTTTGATCAACAATACGAACTTAACGGTAGGCATTTGGTATGTGACCAAGAGAGGCAGACATATGGAGCTCTGGGGTGCTGCTCTACGAGCTCATGACGGGGCGAGTAGAAGCTGCGTGACTATGTGAAGCCATATCAATATCATCTCCGACACCAACATATCAAGTCGGTGACGAAGCAGGCCAGAGTAGTGAACCGCTGCCAAGCCAGGATGCTCAAGACAAGGCAAGTGCTAGAATGGGCAAGGTACTTACGTGCACATTGCTGAATTCTAGTTGAACCTGTGCGATAGCTGGAAACGTCTTGCCTGTTGAGGCCGACGGGTACGTGTTAATATAGTGGGGCGCACCTCCCATACAGCGCATACAATGTGGTTTAGATTACAGGAGATATTCAGGGAGAAGATAGAACTTGGAGAGAAAGAAACAACTCATCTCTATCTATCCTAACTACCTCCAGGTGCGGCTCAACTGTAGATGCGCCATATACCACGTACCATAACGTGACAGCATGTTTGACACCCTCCCTTAATCACAACTTCATCAAGTTGAGATTATGCTTGAAGTCTTCAAAACTCTTTGTGGGCAGGGGCTTTGTGAATCCATCTGCAATTTGATCTTTGGAATGAACAAACCGAATGTCAAGTTGTCTTTGAGCAACTCTCTCTCTAACAAAATGAAAATCTATCTCTATATGCTTTGTTCTAGCATGGAATACAGGATTAGCAGAAAGATAAGTAGCATCAAGGTTGTCACACCACAAGCATGGAGCTTGTTTGCTCTTCACACCAAGCTCTTTCAACATAGACTGAACCCATATGATTTCAGCTGTGGCATTTGCTAATGCCTTGTACTCTGCCTCAGTGCTTGACCTACAGACAGTAGCCTGCTTGCGTGCACACCATGATATCAGGTTAGGTCCAAAAAATACTGCAAAACCTCCTGTGGAGCGCCTGTCATCCAGGCAGCCTGCCCAATCAGAGTCGGAGAAGGCACTGACAAGAGTAGACGATGACTTGCTGAAATTCAGACCTATACTCCGAGTATGTTTAACATATCTAATGATACGTTTGGCAGCTGTCAAGTGAACAGTGGTAGGTGCATGCAAAAATTGGCAAACTTTGTTGACAGCAAATGAGAGATCAGGCCTGGTAAGAGTTAGGTACTGAGGAGCTCCTACTAGACTTCTATACTTTGTGCTATCTTCCTGACTCAAAGGTTTACCTTCCATAAGTGACAACTTTTCTGAGCTGGATAATGGAGTGAGAGAGGGTTTACAACCTTGTAGTCCTGCCTTTTTAACCAGATCAGTTGCATACTTAGCTTGAGAAAGGTGAAGTCCATTCGAATGCTTCTTTACCTCAATCCCAAGAAAATAGTGCAAGTCTCCAAGATCCTTTAACGCAAAATCTGTACTCAAGTCTTTCAACAGTCCTCTAATTGCTTCATCAGATGAACTGGTTACAATTATATCATCAACATAGATGAGAACAAATATGCATGTATTTGATCTGTTATAAATGAACAATGATGTGTCTGACTTAGAGGGAACAAATCCAAGTGTTTGCATCTTGTGACAGAGACGTGAGTACCACGCCCTTGGAGCTTGCTTTAATACATATAAAGCTTTATCAAGTTTGCACACATAGGAGGGAGTTTTCTTACTTTCAAACCCAGGAGGTTGTTTCATATACACTTCCTCTTCCAGAACACCATGAAGAAACACGTTCTGTACGTCAAGCTGCCTGAGACTCCATCCCCTGGAAACAGCAATGGACAAAACAAGACGAATAGTGGCTGCTTTTACCACAGGACTAAACGTATCCTCATAGTCTATGCCATATCGCTGTTTGAAGCCTTTTGCAACTAGCCTAGCCTTATAGCAATCAATGGTTCCATCAGATCTCCTCTTAATCCTAAAAACCCACATGCAATCAATCAAGTTTTTACCTTGCTGTGTAGGAACCAAGTGCCAAGTCTTATTTTTCTTTAATGACATGTATTCTTCATTCATTGCCTTCTTCCACTTATCATCGCAAAGTGCTGCATCAAGGGTTGTTGGCTCATCTGGTTCTCCTGTGGAACAAACCAAACCATATTTGGTTACATGTTTATAATTTAAAGGCTGAATTAACCCTTGTTGGAGCCGTGTTCGTCGTGATGGGGGAGCAGCAGAATCCGCAGCCACAGAGGATCCAGCGGGCTGCATAGGTGGATCAGCAATAGATCCCGAGGGAGATCTTGCCGCGGACCCAACAGCAGTTCTAGTCGGCGCAGGGTTGGCCGGAGCTTCTGTGGCCGCTGCCTGAAGCGCCTCGTCCAGAGTTGGCGCAGAAGATCCCGAAGCGGGAGACCGCTCATCATTGCGCGATGATGGCGCTATGGCTCGGGTCCGCGCGCCGGTCGGTCGATCAACACCGGTGGGACCGGCTCCGGGGTCCGCGTCCGCGCTGGCTCGCGCGGATTCGCGCCGCTGGTACGTGACGGGGCGGGCGCCGTACCGCGTGCCGCCTGGGGGGGGACCCGCATGTCAGGCGTGGCCCGCATGTCAGGCATGGCCCGCGTGTCGGTCGTGGAGGCGCGTGAATCTAGCGGGGCGGTGCACACGCCTGCACCTGTCGCCCTTGCACCTCCTGATCCCGAGGGGGATCTGGTCTCCTGCGGCGCTGCTGATCCCGAGGAGGATCTGTCCCCTGGCGCATTGTCTCCTGCCACGGGATACATGAAATATGGCCCAAATTTTGCACCGTTTTGGTTGTTTTCTTCACAATTTTTTCCTGTTTCATCAACACAAACCTCATGCATGCCATTAGGTGAGTTAGTCAACGAATGATCATCAATATTTGGTCCCCCTTTATCAAAACTAGTGAGATGAGGAGGTAGGAGAAGAATTTCTTCTCGAAGTAGTGCACCAGCATTGGGGTGGAGATCAGCGAATGGAAACTTGGTTTCATGAAAAACGACATCACGGGAGATCTATACTCGCCCAGTGGAGACATCTAAGCACTTGACCCCTTTGTGCTGGGCACTGTAGCCAAGGAATACGCATTGTTTTGATCGAAACATGAGCTTTCGGTTGTTGTAGGGACGAAAGGTTGGGCCAACATGCACACCCAAATACACGAAGGGACTTATAGTCTAGTTTGGTGTGGAGAAGTCTTTCTACCGGAGTTTCATTATCAATAACACGACTAGGAAGCATGTTGATGATATGGACTGCGGTTAAAAACGCTTCATCCCAGAATTTTAGTGGCATGGAGGCGCCTGCTAGAAGAGCAAGGCCAACCTCGATGATGTGTCGATGCTTACGTTCAGCTGACCCGATTTGCTGGTGAGCATGAGGACATGACACTTGATGTGAGACACCAAGTGTTTGGAAGAAGGAGTTCAACTTTTCGTACTCCCCTCCCCAGTCTGACTGGACAGCGATGATTTTGCTGTCAAATTTTCGCTCAACAAGCGCTTGAAAGTTTTTGAACACTTGAAACACATCGGATCGTTTCTTTAAAAGATAGATCCAAGAAAATTTGCTAAAGTCATCGATGAAGCTAACATAATAGGTGTGTCTGCCAACAGAAGTAGGGGCAGGGCCCCAAACATCAGAAAAAAATCAATTGTAACGGTTTGGTAGAAACACTGCTGGAAATTGGGTAAGGCAACTGATGACTTTCAGCTTTCTGACATGAATCACAAATTGTCTCATTATGACGCTCACCAACAAACGGGAGATTACTTTTCCTAAGCAATTTTTTAACTAAAGAAAAAGATACATGTCCTAAACGATCATGCCAACGTGTGGACGAAAGCTTGATAGCACCAAAAGCATATTTATTTGGTCTTCTAAACTCCGTAATCAACGGATAGAGGCCGCCAACGCATCTACCTCGATAGAGAATTGTCCTCGTTGCCTGATCCTTGATCAAAAAGAAGTAAGGATGAAATTCGAGAAATACATGGTTATCATGGACAGAAAGAAGACTCTTGTTGGCACTAGGAACATGCAAAAAAAAATCTAAGATGGATATTGCGATGAGGGGTACGAAATATTGAGTGACCAAAGTGACTTATACTCATACCTTCTCCACTGGCAGTGTGGATTTGATCCTTGCCATGATACTTCTCCTTCATGGTTCCTTTTTCGAGCTCGTTGGTGATGTGGTTGGTAGCAGCACTGTCGACGTACCAGTTCGTGTCGACGCCATATGAGCCCTCGGCCGCCGCAGCGACTTTTTCTTCATCTTGAGAGTCGTAGTCGTCCTCCTCATACCTGTTCCAGCAATCCTTTGCTGTGTGCCCGACCTTGCCGCAGATCTGGCACCGAGGGGTGTCCGGGCGGTTCCTGCCGCCGCCGCCAGCGCCGCGTCTGCGACGACCTCGGCCACCAGATCGGGGTGGCGTAGCGCCACGGTTGCCAACGCCGCTGGACCTGCCCTTGTTGCGAGAGGGGCCACGCGACCGAGAGCCGCCACCCCGCCCGCGAGTGGCCGCGTTCGCGGATGATTTGAAGAAGCCGCCGCCGCCCCCCTGGAATTGAGCCATGCGCTGATCGAAATTGGATAACATGGCAAAGAGTTCATCAAGGGTTACCCCTGCCACGCGAGCGTCGAGGGCGGAGACCAGAGGCTGATAGTCGGCGTCGAGCCCGTGGATGATGTAGGAGGCGAGTTCGTCGTCGGGGATCGCCTTGCCTGCGGCAGCTAGCTCATCGGCGTAGCCACGCATGGCGGCGAAGTAGGAGGCGACGGAGAGGTTCCCCTTCTGCGCGTTGATGAGGGATGTTCGGATGTTGTTGATGCGGCTGGCAGACTGGGACGAGAACATCCCAGCGAGCGTCGTCCAGAGCGCGCCCGCGGTGGTGACCGTGGTCACCGTGAGCAGCACCTCACGCGTCAGGTTATTCAGCAGATATCCAAGGACCTGCTGATCCTCCCGGACCCAGATTGGGTGGAGAGGGTTGGGCGATGAGACCTCCTTGCCGTCCTTGGTGGTGACGGGGAGTTTCGCTGGCTCCGGCTGGGTGCCGTCGACGTAGCCGTAGAGACCGGCGCCACGCAGCTGGGGGATGACTTGCGTGCGCCATAGCACATAGTTTGTGCGGGTTAGCTTCTCGGTAACTGGCCATTGAGGCTGGTTTGGGATGCGCCAGAGGAGGAAGACATGGCTAGGGCTAGATGGAGTTTGCAGGGAGCTTAGATGGGAAAAGGATAGCTCTGACTACCATGTGCGATAGCTGGAAACGTCTTGCCTGTTGAGGCCGACGGGTACGTGTTAATATAGTGGGACGCACCTCCCATACAGCGCATACAATGTGGTTTAGATTACAGGAGATATTAAGGGAGAAGATAGAACTTGGAGAGAAAGAAACAACTCATCTCTATCTATCCTAACTACCTCCAGGTGCGGCTCAACTGTAGATGCGCCATATACCACGTACCATAACGTGACAGCATGTTTGACAGAACCTACAGTGGTATGTATTGCAAAGTAGTATGCGTGCTGGTGTTTCGTGTGATCTACTCTATCCAAATGAAAAGTAGTAGTTTGCTGTTTCAGATGTAAGTTGAGATGATAAATATGCTGTAATCCAAACAACCCAATGCATCTACATCCATATTTCGGTGCATTATGTGTGGAGAATAAAAGAAATTCAATCAGAATGAAGACAGAACCCCTTCATGCATCCATGAGAAAACTGAATCTGCTATAGGCTACAGTATTATCGTGTTTCCATATGGCTTTTGGGCATCTATCTTACTCCCTCCGTTCCAAAATAGATAACCTAACTTTGTACTACTTTAGTACAAAGTTAGGTTATCTATTTTGGAACGGAGGGAGTATATAAGAGGGGAGTGATGATGATTAGCCATGTCTCAGTACCAAAGTCGATCATCAACGGACGGAGCCAAACACTGATTGTTCATCAAGGAAGGGATCCCTCTCCGACAGCAAGTCAAGTCTTTCCACGCGCAGCGATTAAACTAGTCTACTGCAACTATTCCACACCAGCAGCAAACTTGTACAAACACATCCCACCGTTGCTCAAAGGAAATGTCAGTTTGGGATCAGACCCATTTTCTTGCTTACTCTGTTTTTCTTTCTTCCCTCTGTTTCTGTTTTGGAAGAAAACAGAGGAATAATCAGAGAGAGAGAGAGAGAGAGAGAGAGATACAAACTGCCCCCTTTGCTGCTACCCTTCCAAAACATGCCAAAGTGCACTTGTGGCCGCCTCCCTCTACACCCAGGATTTGGTGGGACAAGTTCAACATACATATTCTTCATACTAAAATGTATAACAACATATTGTAGAAAACATTTTTGGAACGAAAGCCACAATGGTGCAACTTTATAATAAAGCCCTAAAACAGGCCTGAGTGCAAACAGAGAGCAAGGATACAGCTGCTGAGATTACCAACTTAACAAAGGTACGGCTGGGGGGAACCAGCAAAAACATCCCCAAAAACAGAGGGACAAGCATGCAAGGAAGTCAATCGTCTCGCAGCAAACATACAGTCATGTCTATAACTACTTACGTGATCTCTTCAACATGAGAAGGCGCTCTGCTACATCTGTCATTGCTGGTCTTTCATCCACATCAAGGTTAAGGCATTCCACGGCAACCCTTGCAAGGCAACCAAGAAGCTCCAAATCTCCCGGTTCTACAAATTCCTTGTCAAACAGTTCAATTGGTATCTTCTCTGTTTTGTGAGCATCAACAAAATTCCTCACTAAGCTGTTATGGTCGGAAAAAGTGGCCTTCCTCCTGCTAACAAGTTCCAAGAGTAGTACTCCAAAACTGTAGACATCACTCTTTTCTGTCAGTAGTCCAGTTTGTAGATATACTGGATCCATGTAAGTCCTATCACCAATGACAGATGTAGTGTGTTCCTTATCCCTTGCAATCATCCTTGATATACCAAAGTCAGATACTTTTGGTGCATAATCATCATCCAAGAGTATATTTGCTGGTTTCACATCACCATGCAGAATTATTTTGCCGGTTTTCGAATGCATGTATGCTAGACCTTCCGCTGATTCAGCAGCAATATTTAAACGTACATTCAGATCAAGAGGCACCTTGCTGTTGCTGTGAAGAATGTCATCAAGGCTACCTTTGGAGAGGAACTCATAGACTAACATTGGGATATCAACTTCTAGGCAACAACCTATGAGCCTAACAATGTTCTTGTGGATGACTTGAGACTGAATAATGACTTCATTTGCAAATTGCTCGTTATGTGCTACAATGCCTTCAACAGGCTTCTTTACTGCAACTAGTCGGTTATCAAGATAACCCTTGTAAACTTCACCAAAGCATCCTTTTCCAATAAAATTGGTACTTTTCAAAATTGGCTTGAGCTCCTCTCTTCTGTAAATCTTTATATTGTTTGCCTTTTCTAGTGCAGGGCCTCCATTTTTCATATAAAGTTGTTTCATCTTCCTCTTTTGTCTACGAAGAAGGAGAAAGAACACCACAAGTGCCATGACAAAAAGACAACCTATTGCACCTACATAAAGAAACTGCATTATATATCTCATAAACTGGATGTCGATTGATATCGAATAAACTATTGAGCTGGATATGTTTAGGTGCAAACCAGAGTCATATGTTGTGATCAAACATATTGATTAATGATATAAGAGAAGTAATTTTTTTTTTGTGAACGATAGAAGGAAACTAGAGAGAAAATAGCCAATGGGTCTCGGGGCCTATTGCATGGAATAGGAAAAAAAATTCAAAAAATAGTCAAAATTTTCTGAAACTCCTTTGTAACAAACATGAGTTAGGGTAATATCCACGTGCAATGTTTTGCGTAGGAATGTCTATTGTGGTATTCTGGACAGAAATAAAAATCTTTAATATATAAAAGTTACTCCCTCCGTAAAGAAATATAGGAGCGTTTAGATCACTAATTTTTTTTTACAGAGGGAGCTAGTACTATTCATACTTGTTGGACTTGCAATTTTATTCTTTCTTTGCCAAGAATACCACGGGAGTCATTCCTTTGTGAAACTGTTCACACTAGTATTATGCTAGGTCATGTTTCTTACAACAAAGTTTCAGAGATTTTTGACTCCTTATAAATTTTTATAAACTGGTTTTCCAATTCGGGTGCATTGGTCTCATGTTCCAAAGATCCGCGTTGTTGGGATTTCGCCGTCATGACCGACCGCATCAAAATCAACGAACACACGCGCACACGAAAACTTTTGCCAAAGCGCCCTTGTCTTGCCTTTTTTTTTACTCCTTTTCTCTTTATCCCTTTTGTTCTCTTTTTTTTCTCCTTTTCTCACCACCAAACAATCTCATGCAGCTCTTGTGCACATATGTAATACATAAGCAGCCACCGACCTAACACAAAGCCTAAAAGCCTACAAGGACTGGACTCCAATCAGTACCGGGACAGAAACTAAACAAAGTACACTTTAACTACTAAAATCTTACCATGACTTGGACACGCTAGGTACACGTACACGGCCTAGACAACTAGCCGGACTCAATTTCATCGCTTTCCAAGTTGTGTACGTACTACCATGCAGCATAAACTAACCTGACTTACAAGATTATATGCTAACACGCGCCCCAAACTAGAGCATACATATAATGTGTTTAATTGCTGATGATATAAAAGGAGTGTGGATCATGGAGTGGTGCATATATAACTTACCTACGGCCTCCTTTGCTGGCAGAGGAAACATTTCCGTGCATTGCTCCTCTTTGGCATTACCCTTTGTTCCAGCAGGGCAGGCACATTCGTATTCTCCTTCCCTGTTATTGCATGTTCCGTGGCATGGATACAAATCCGGCTTCTCACATTCATTAATGTCTAGAGACAAAATGACGAGACATATGCGTGCACATACGTTCAGTTGATGCATACACGTATATATGTACGTACGGCTGAAGAAAAGAGGAGATAGGTATACGTACCTTGGCAGCCATTTTGTATGTATGGGTTGCCTTGGTATCCTTGCGAGCACCTACACAAGTACCCTTCATTGTCGTCGTCCAAGGGTAGTTGGACGCAAATGGTGTTGTCGCCGGTGCACGCGTACCCCTCGGGCACCTGCTGCCCATGCCGTGGACAGGAATGGTTGGTGATCACAAAGTCTACCGCGACAGGCACCCCGCTGGCGTTGTTCCTCCGCAGGAAAACATCACCGTCGAGGTCCAGCGATGTGAAGCTGTACCAGGACTTGTCCACAAGCATGGCGTAGGTGCAGTCGTTATGGTCGTGGCTCTCCATGGTCACTGTATCATAGTGGGTTTGCGGCAGCATGGTGGCCTGGCAGCAGCCCTGCCCCGAGCACGTCCCGTTGACAAATTGGTCCAAGGACTGGACGTATGCCTGGCAAGACGGCCCGGATCTCTGCTCTGCCGTGATGGGGTACTTCCCGATGCCCATCAACACGGTGCTTTGCTCCGACAGGAAAAACGGCGACCGGTCCGGGAAGTATATTAGAACAGTATTCCGATACGAGTGGTGCGTCTCGTTCAATTTGCATTTGTAGCAAAACGGGGCACGTACCTGAAGTTTTCCCTCTGCGACCGACACGCCCATGAGCTCCACTGGGGAGAATGATGAAATTCCTCTAGGCATGTCATCACCGTTCTGTGTGTTGTTGTAGTAGACGTGTTCGGTCCTGATCAGCGGCTTGCTGTACACCATGTCAGGGCCTGACCGAAAATACTCAGCAGGAAAGAAGGCGCGGGGTGGATGGAAGGTGTGGTTGCAGATGATTTGGAAGCCTGGGAGGAAGCAGCCATCCTGGGTGCCGAAGGGGTATGGGATGCTCACGTTGCCGCACTTGTCCGGGCAGCCCGGGAGTGTCGTCGGCGCCGCCATGCTAAGTTTTTGCCGGCTGCTGGCTGCTGCTACGACTAGGAGCAGCAGTGTCACTGTCACCACATAGGAGGAGTACTGGATTGTCATGCTTGCTCTTTCTCTTGCTATTAGGCAGGAAATTAGCTGGACAACAAACGGAGTCGTGAAAAAACTTTGGTTAGCACTCAAGTTGATAAACACGGAGCAGAAGACAATCATCCACATTGCATATAAGTACTCAAGTCTTAATGATCGACATTCCATACTTACATATCATCCAATTTATCAGAAAATCATCGCAAAATAGAACAGAAACAACATAAAGAAGTAAAAGATCTCACCCATCCCATACCTCCTCCGGTGGTGGCTGCGGTGGTCTCTCTCTTTCTTCCTCTCAGTCTCACTCTCACTCTCACTGCGGGTGTGTAGCTAGAGCTGGAGCTTGGAGGCAGGGCGGGGGAACAGACAAGAACAGCCGGGCGGAGGATCGGAAGAAATAAGGCTAGAAAGAAGGCGGGGTGGGGTCTACATGGATTGTTTAGTATTAGGCCCTTCCAGTCTTCTATGTGTACAGGTGCTGAGCAATGCCACATAGGCAAAAAAATAATTCTAATGTGGCAAGATGTTTAAGAGGAGAGAGACGAGTTGGATGACCCAGCAAGAATCAATGACAAGCGCGCGAACCTATGCAAAATACTTAAATGAAAGAAGTTTGCCCTATACAAGAAAGAGTTTAGCTGCTAAACAATTAAATGAAGGAAGTTTAGCAACAACAAAGTAAGCACCTATGCATTGGGGACTTTAGTTGTTAAAGGTTTTAATGCACCTAGCACCCTATGCAAACACTTTTGCATTGGAAAAGGCCTGATACGCAGCCTGGCCTGCCCTTTTTTCTTTAAGGCTAGTCATGGTGGGGAGTAACTCAGACTAGTGTCATGTATATGCCACTTGTTAATCTTACTATCTTCATAGTGCAAAGTGTCATGGATTCTTTCATTTATTAGGTTGTAGACACATTTTGCCTTGGGATGCATTATGTTACGTTACACATATTATGTTATCACAAACACCTCTCTCCCCATTAACTACTTACTACATAAGCAAACTTGCCTTGAGGTGTGATTATGTAGACCAGGCTAATGTAGTACTATTTTTAATCAGTGGGATATAAATAGCATTCTAGCTGCGAATAAAAGATGTTATAGTGCACCTTCTTAGTGTACATGTGACATGTAGGGCATCCGGCATATGGCCACACATGTGAATGACCCAACTGCACCGTGCACAATACATCATCAGGGGAGTTGAATTTCAAATCCCATACGATATTTTTTTCTAGTTTTTAAGCTTAAAACAGCGCGTAGAAAAATTTGCTACAACAGGGGTTCGAACCCGCACCCCCACGGAGCCTCCCAGTTGAACTGCCGATCATATGTATGTTCATCATATTAAGTGCATCTACAACTGGAAGTACCAATTCCGTTCCCCAAATGCCTGCAGACGCGCCCGGGAGCGTCCGCGGATAGTGACCTGACAAGACACAAAATTTGTCCTCCACAATTGGATACATCAAACCGAATCCACAAATCCATATTATTCTCATGCAACATACGTACGTAGCTAAACACATGTCATCGGACTACCAAAAATTGACACGCTCTACTAACTACAAACAGTGCGACAATGGGAGAACTTCATCTACGGCCACCCTTGCCCTTGCTTTTGCCATTTCCGTCTTCCATGTGGCGGGAGCGGTCGAAGAAGCAGAACAGATCGAGGTGGATTTGCTCACTGCTGGAGCTATCCGACGCCGCGGGGACGAGGTGCCACCTAAATGGCTTTGGCGGCACATCAGGACGGTGCTATGCGTGGTCACCACTTCCGGCGTGGCCTTGGTCCCGTGTCGAGATCCACCGGCCCCAGATCCGAGCGCCATTTGGGCGACGGGTGCCCGACGGCTCGCGGAAGGTTTGGGGAGGGCGCACTCCTCTCGGGAGCGTCGAAGAGCAGCGCGGACGGCCATCTGCTCCTCCAGGATGCAAGGGACGAGCTCCCAGTCCTCAGAGTCGAACATCTCGGGGTCAGATCTTGGCCGCCATGGAGGAGATGCCGAAGCTCGCCGGAGAGGAGCTTGGTAGTGTGGGAAGGGAGTGGACTGGAGTGGGTTGCGGCAAAGGTTTCGTCCGGAGTGCGGATAGGGTATAATTTATGTGGGGTCGGGTGGGCCAGAGTGTGCTGATCCGACGTGGCGGATGCGTCCGGGCATGGCCATATCCACCACACATATGGGCTGGATATGGGGAGTGCCAGTCCGTCCGGACGTTTGGGCCGGGTATGGGGAGCCCGGTTGGCTGGCTTTTTTTTCGGACACTGACCGGGCAGCCATCGCAGACGTTTGGGACGGATATGGGGTGTCCGGTTGTAGATGCTCTAAGTATTATATATTTTGATGTAAAAAAAGATAATTGCAAAGTTGTTTGAATACTTTCAAACAAACAAAAAAGCTGAAATTTATGAGATTTATCGGAAACAGGATCTTCCCGCCCATCCCCGGAAAAACCCGGAATCAAGAAAGAAAAAAACCTTGGTCTGGATACTAGACAGCCAGAGCCACATTTATCTCAACCTACAACCTCGTTCCTCCACCGTGTAGAGTATCACTCATGAACGAAACCACAATCAAGCGTCCTCGATTTTTCCACCCTACACAATACCTTGAAAATCACGTGCATCCAATTAAAATGAACTACGGCAATGTTACCTTACGAACATTCGCTAGGAACACATGGCATTTCGAACAAATTTGATTGCATTTTTAGTTGTGTGGGATATCAGTTTCTTCAGAGCGACATGACATTTTGTGGGAATATGTCAGTTTTGAGACTTCATCCCAAAAAATGCCATGTCGCTCTGCAGAAACTGCCACCCCACATACAACTAAAAATGCCATGAAAATCGTTCGAAATGCCACCCGTTCCTGAGGAACGTTCGCCAGATATGAGGGTCCAATGAACTAATATAATTCTGAGTTGGAGGCCGTTCATATTGATACCATACTCTGCCTTGTGCTCCTAGATGCTCTTAATCTACCCGTGGTTACGGATTCTCGATGAACATGTTCATCAAAGATAGAAAAGCCATGGTCCGGCTATACCTGGCTGTCAATGCCTCCCTTTCCTATCCTCCGTCCATCCATCACCGCTGTCATTGGCAGGTATATTTTTTTTTGAAAACGTATATTAATTAAGAGAGAATAGAGTTTGTGTTACAAACACCCCTTAACAATACACGGAAGAATCACTCTCCCGGCATGATGGACCCTAGCTTCTTAGCTCCGGCGGCGACCCAAAATGATGCCTCCCTTTTGATGTTGTCGAGAAGAACCGTAGGCGGAGCTGCCATGTTGCGGAATACACGAGCGTTTCGCTCGTTCCAGATCGTCCATGTAGTGAGCATGGTGAGGAGGCCATGGCCTTCCGGTTGGGGACGGAAGCATCAGTCAACCCAAGCCACCATTCTAAGGTGGAATGCCTCAGGGGCCAAGTAGAGGTGTCAATGTGAATGAGTTGCAGCCACGCCTTGACCAAGCCCCATAGGCGAATGGTGAAACGACATTTGAAAAGGAGATGGTCAACCGATTCATTCTCACGCATATTGTGAGTTGTGAGTTCAATCAAGAAGACAACCATTTAACTGAACTCATGAGACACATTACCTACAAGATAACAAAAGGGCACCCATAAATTGTTTTCCTGTATAAATAAAAAAACTAATGCATTCCTCTTCCGCTTACGCAAATAAAAATATGTTCATCCATATTAATATTGTACAGAGTTGCCTCTATGAGTCACTGTCAGCAAATACTAGAAAGAGAAGAAACATGATGGAGTGGCACAAATTCAAAAATGAAATGTGAAAAAAAAACATGGTGGATATTGGGAGAGTTAATAAATATTTTGTAAAGTCTTATTAGGAACACAGTGTGACAACCAAGTAAACGTTGTCGCAAAATATAGCCTCAAGCAGCCACAAAATCAGTTTAAAAAAATGGAGCACTCGGCGATCAATCTAGTAGAGTGCTCTGTGCATTTCTACCAAATACAAAATCTGTCAAAAAATATATAAAAAAGGAATAACGGAAGTGCGTGGGGATTAGTTGCAACTCCCGTTTCTCCAGTGATAAACGTGCATCCTGGCGTGTCACTGTTGATCTTTCTTTGTATAACAAGGGTGTTAGCTAGGTTAAACATCGAAACAGAAAGAAAAAAATACTGGTGTCGGAGAGCCATGTGATGTGAGAATCAATAAAGTGGTCTCTTTTTAGAATGGGGTCTCAAAATGAGCCTAGCTTTGAATTAACAAAGCCATCAGCCCATTAGGATTACATCCAGGCACAACTGGCAAACGAAAATCAAATTGGCAGAAAGATAGTGCTCTCTTGATCTCTTGATCAATAAAGTGATCTCTTGTTTATCGAGATATTGCTGTTGCGCGGTCAAAAGAAGAGATATTGGTAATGATCGTGCAGATCCGTCGTCTTTGTCATGCAGATTCGTTGTGCACTCAACTTTGCGATCAGTGCCATGCTTTTCTGCGAGCTTTTGGTTTTAATAACCTAATCTGGTTGCTACGTATGGAGTGGATGCTTTCGGCTAAGCAAATTAAGAACACACAACTCAAGGGGGGCAGTCCCACCCATGTGAAAGTAGCATCAACAAATTAACACACCATCGAAGGAGGGAGGATATCGCTGATGCCTTGTTTCACCTCCTCTACCTAGTTACATATTGCATCTTACACAAATTTTCTGGCGCAGCGTCTCACACCAGCCCAGCCCCCAAACATGTCACCCATCAGAAGCAGGTCAAAGGCGGGACTAGCTATGCCAAAGGCCAGCTCCGGCTCTCATGGAGGGGCGACTCGGGTGCAGGTGGCCGGTTCTGGTTCTTCGTGTGTCGCAACTCGGGTGTCAACGACTCGGAAAGCTCTGCGCTCCGGCGCCGGCAACGACGGCACCTACGGGTGTCGCTTCCCTCTTGGGGGCGTTGTTATGGGTCCCCTCAAGGTGCCAGGGGTCCGGGGTGAAAATCCTAGTCCATCTCTTGGACTCGACGACAGTGGCGCTCGGTGTCATCCCCCTCTTGAGGGCGTCGTTGGTGGACCCTCGGTTCTTCTCGGTTGTAGATGGCTTATGGCGTCAGGTTTGCCTTCCCGCTGGCATAGTGCATCTTTGCCTCTGGCGCGAGGTGGTGTTGATGACCGTCTATCATTTAGACGTGTCCTTGTGGTGTCCGTTCTCAGTCCTTGCTGTCTCTTGGCAGGAGCGGCGCTCCACGGCCCGGAGCGAGGGGGCCGGCTCGACGATGAGTCAGCCCTCTCCAGAGATGGCTCGGTGTGTCCGGATCCTCGTGGCACGGTGGTTTCTCTTGGCGGCGCGGCTCTGACCCTCTTCAGTTGTCTTGGTTGTAGTGTGTTAGGGGTGGCCTCTCCTGTTCTTCATGTTTGGCGGCGCGGCCTTTTTTCTTTCAATCCGACCTGCTTGTATGAGGGTTTCCTCACCATCATGTATCGTTCGGCCGTTTGTGCCTTTATTTATAAAGGAGGGCGAAAGCTTATTTCGAATCTGGTTCACGGACAATAGAGCTCTATTTTCTCCCCTCTTCAATTACGCCATCTCTTACAATCCTTCTACCCCACACCGAGAATTTTGTACAGTCTCCCCAAGTCCGCGTTCTTCAAACATTTCCTCTCTCTTCTCTCTCACAGTCCTAATTCTCCTCTCTTTCTTCTATCTCTCCCTCTCTCTTCTCTCCTATCATATTTCGGCCTGCATGTGCTGCATGTTCATCACTAAAAGTTTACAAGAGAGAGTGTGTGTGAACAGTATAGTGCAAAGCTGTGGCATGTGAGCCTGTGAATTCTTGACCAGCTTTGAACGCCCACTGAGACTGAGCCACGAGGGGACTATCATGCTTTTGATTATTGTTTCCGGGAAAGGACAACGCCTACAAATGACACTCTATCAAACAGCTGCATGCTCATGACGCTGCTTTCCTGCACAAACCCCGAAGCAAAACGATCGGTGTAGATATGAAGGACCGTGGAGTCCAAGCTTGGAAGGAACTTTGCGCCGAAAAAAGGCAACGAAAAATCACAGCCGACTTGCTCATATATTACCGCCGTTGAATTCGAGGGTCCACTTGGCATCGTCCTCCAATCATTTGTTATTTGTTGTAATAAATGGAAGGAACCCCACAAGGAAGGGCCCAACATCTCTTCCTTCCTTGTTTATATATATATAGGGAAAATGCATCCTACTACGGGATGTAGCTACACTCATTTCTCATATACTACCATGTGGTAGTATATACTCTACTTTATTATTTTTAGTGTGTTCATATACTATATCTAAGATACTCCAAAGTGAGTTATATGAAAAAATTGCTAGTGAGCTCATAGTTTTATCATATTTGTGAAATACGTACATATTTGTACGTGAAATAAAGTATGAACAAAATATGATATATACTACAAAAAAATAGTATATATACTACCTAAACATTCTTATATACTACATACTACGCGTACATACTCTCCAATATGATAGATACTACGTATAATGTATGAAATAAAAGTGGGAGTAACTACACCCGGTAGTAGGAAAAATTTGTCCGGCTACCATGAGTAACTACGTGTGTCTATATATATATATATATATATATATATATATATATATATATATATATATATATATATATATATAGAGAGAGAGAGAGAGAGAGAGAGAGAGAGAGAGACCTGCCATTAAAGGCAATGGAGAGCTCTGAAGGGAGATCAAAGAAAATAGTAGAGATTTGCAGTAAAGGAATAATGGTTCTGCCTCAAGTGAGACGTGCATGGACATCGGAATCTGCTATTGACCTCGCCATGACCTGGTTTGTGTGGCTGCAGCAACATGAATCAAGAGTAAATACTACTCCTAGGTAATTCAGAAGAGCTGTTGTGTTGGAACTCTGGTTTTCGTTTGTAGGCCCTAATGTTGGGATGGAATGGACAAAACAAGTAAATAGTACGTACAGTGAATCCTAGAGGAGATATCGAAATGGACAAGTTAAAAAAGGGGATGAGTACGTACTGCGTCCGTTGACGCGCGCGCACAAGGTCGTCCGTCCGCCGGTGACGTACGCTGCCTGCCTCTGCCGTCGGTGACCGGTGCCGCTGACGCCTAGCTGCCTGCGACCTGCGAAAGAGGGTTGTGTTGGGTTCAGTCAGAGAGAGAAAGAGAGAGAGAGAGAGAGAGAGAGAGAGAGAGAGAGAGAGAGAGAGAGAGAGAGAGAGAGAAGAGACGGCGAGGGTTGTGTTGGGTACCTGCTGGTGTGCTGGTCCGGATCCGGGAGCCGCGGTGACGGGAAGAGTGCGGGAGGCGACGGCGCTTTGGGCAGGGGAGGAGGCGGCGAGTGGAGCAGCAGGGCTTGCAGTTGCCGGGGAGTGGAGCGGAGCAGAGCAGGGGAGCAGTGGAGTGAGAGTGAGAAATAGGGAGTGAGTGGTTGGTGTAATAAGTGCTGGAATGGATCTGGACGCACACTATTTTTTCTTTTTTTGTCTACTACTAGTAGGAGTAGCAATATTTTGCTCTCTCCATATGTTTGGCACTGCCAGGCTGATACTGTACAGGAGTTTTGTTTTCAAATTTGAATGGTTGGTCAAGTCTAGTAGGAGTAGCTACTACCTCTGTACCAAAATACAGTACGAGACAGTTTTTACGGTTGGGAGAGAGTAGTAGTACTACTGATTGGCCGCGCAAAAAGGGCAGAGCGTGGTGGTGTAAAAAGAAGCGCTGAAAGCGATCTGATCTGATGTGATCCGGATGGGACACGACGCACTGTTGATGTTGTCCGGTAATAATTGGGAGAGTAGCTTACTATAGATGAATAGGTTTTTTGTCAAGGTCACCGGAGCAGCAGCACTGTGATTTGTCTGTTCAGATTAATTAATAATGTGTTGTGGGAGTTGCTTCATTTTCAACAATTTGCTTGGCTGGTGCTCACATTTACATGTAGTCTAGCTTGTGCGTTTAGTAGTAAGGCCAACTCCATCGCACGACCCCAAACGGACGTCCGGTTTGACCGGATTTTGTCCCTTTGGGGCGCCGATGGGTTCGCCCGTGTCCGGTCTGATCTGTTGGGTCGTGCGTGCGCCCACCGCGCGGCCGCACCCCAAATCACGTCCGCTTTGGACATGATTTTAAAAAAACAGAAAAACGAAATGAAATGACTACAAAAAGTAAATAAGCGCAGTTTCATAAACATAAAACTTAGTTAGGGCGGTCACGGCCACAAAACGGCCCAGTTTAGCAGTTCACTTGCCATAATTAACATTAAAAAAACGCCGCCGCGCGCTCCAGCAGCGCCCGTCGATGCCATGGCCCTCGCCATCTTCAGTGGCCGCCGGTGTCGTCGTCGTCGCTGATGAGGTCGACGTAGGCCAGCGGCGTCCAGAGGTGCGACGGCGGCGCGTGGTACACAGGGGCGGCCTGGAAGGCCGGAGGTGCCTGCACCACCTCCTCCCGTGGCGAGGCCTCCCGCGCCGGTGACCGCGGCGGCGTGGGGCACCAGTTCACGCCCCCCACGGCGTCGGCCATCTCCGGCATGTCTCACGGCCACAAAACACTTGGCGGGCAGGCGGGTGAGAGCTGACCTGACCCTGTGGGCTGTGGCACTGCGCTTCCTTCCACTTCCAGCGGACGGAGCAGAGGTCGGACTGGCGACCCCGCCGTCCGGCGAGCAGAGCAACCGGAAGAAGGCGCGTCCCCGTCCTTGCCCGCCGTTCGGTTTCTTCTCGCCGTCGCCGCCGTCTGTTGTTGGACTCATCCATCATCGGGGAGTAGAGGAGAGCAGAGAAGGAAGGAAGGAATGGTGGCCCACTCCGGTACGCCTGGAATTGCTACAGGGCCCGCCCGGTGGGCTTCCGTTTTGTTTATACTCCCTCCTTTTCAAAATATAAGGCATTTTTTTACTTTGCACGGTCTTTGATGCATGATTTTGACCACTAATATACTCTCTCCGTTCCTTTATATAAGGTGTGTTTGTTTTTTGGTAAAATTTTAGAATGTAAGATGCATTTCTTTTAACTACTTATAATTCCCTTGTTAGCTCTTCGAAAAAGGAAAAGTATTTCTCTCTTGATTATCTGTATCTCTCCTTGTAGCAAAAGAAGGAAAGTATCTCTCCGTACTTTCCTGGACTAACTGATTTACTTACCATTAACCAACAAATTGCCAAGGGTAATTTCGTTGTAACATGTTTATAATTATGTGCCTTGATCACCGTGCCAAAAATAATGCACCTTACATAAAGGAACGGAGGGAGTATTAAAATACACGAATTGAACATGTATAAATGGCATCGTCGTATTTCTCATTATACGCTCACTTGACGTGCTTTGTTTTGTCAACAACTAGCAAAGCATACCAAGTCTTGATAACCCTTGCAGTAAAAAAAAGGGTCTTGGTATCCCTTCTTTTTGTTCCTCGCAATAACAAGTAAATATTTAGTACTCGTGCTAGCTTATCTGGTGGGATATAGTGAAGAAGCACAAAGGATAAGCAGCATTTAGCAATGATAAGAGTATATTTGATACCTAAATTTGAGAAGAGCAATGATAAGAGTATATTTGATAAGGGCACAACGGCGCAGCGGTGCCCGACCTAGCCTTGCATCCCCACGCGCGCCCAAGCCCTCTGGTCGGATCACGGCCCTGACCTTCAACGGCGGCGGCGGCTTTTTTCGAAAAGGGGGACTCCCCGATCTCTGCATCAGAACGATGCATACGGTGGCGGCGGCTAGAAAAGAAAAATCCCTACAGGCGAATCGTAACTGCACGGCCGCGATGTTTTTCCATGGCTACCACGAAAGCACGCACGGCGGCACGGGACAATCTTATCCCTTCAGCGACTTCTCAATTCAGCCCTTTGATTATCTATTCATCCGGCGCACGTACGTATAGTTATCAGTTCAGCCCAGTGACTTAACAGGACGTTAAGTGGAGTACCAATCTGGCTTAATGTGTTTTACGAATATAAAACATCAGTCTGTTTGAGTTTTGTTGTATAGCCTTCTGACTTTACTGTTTTCAGTGCTAAGTGTTTGCTTGTGTTTAAGCCTCGTCTTTTCTTGGACTAGACCATAACTCCATAAGTTCTTTCCAAATGGCATAAAAATATAATTATGCACCATTTACATCATGTAAGATATCATTTGAAGCTCATGTCTTCATATATTACAGAAATATGTAAATCATTAAGTTTTGCATCTATATGTATTACCACAGCAATACTAATGCAAAACCATGTTTTGCGTAAATTTATTCCTTCTGAATTTAAGACATTATATACGTCTTTGCCGCAAACATTTCCTAAGGCATACGTTTTAGGAGAACAACTATATATTATTATTTTTGCAAAAAAAAAATTTGTTGCAAATTTAAATGTAATTCGAACATGAATTATGAAGTGTCATACTCAATATGACTACCCGCATTTATTTGTGAATCACAAGGTAATAGTGGTATCTACTACACAATTTGCAGATTATCCACCAATACTGTAAGATCTACATCTTGTCATTTTCATAAGATGACTACCACTAGTAGGAAAAAGGGCTTCTACCCCGGTTTGTAAGGGCCTTTTGTCCCGGTTTTCGAACCGGGACTAAAGGGTCGTTACTAAAGCCCTAACCCTTTAGTCCCGGTTCTTACACGAACCGGGACAGAAGGTCCTCCACGTGGCCGCTGCTGCCAGCCCAGGCAGAGGGGCCTTTGGTCCCGGTTGGTGCCACCAACCGGGACCAATAGGCAGGGCCTTTTGTCCCGGTTGGTGTCACCAACCGGGACCAATAGGCATCCACGCGTCAGCAGCTGGCAGGAGCTGAGGTTTTTGTTTTTTTTTGAAAGGGGGTGGTTTAGGGGTTTCGGGGGGTTAATTTAGGTGTTTCATATATTGTGTTAGCTAGCTAATTAATAGAGAGAAGTGTCCTCTCTTATCTCCGTGCTTGGTCGACGCTACGTACTATATACGTATGGAGAGGACTAGACACGCTAGCCAGTAATCAAATGAAGGAAACAGAAGATCGTCATGAACATATGCATACAGAGAGAAGTGATATCGACCACCTCTCCTTCTCCGAGAGATTGGTCGAACAACAAGTTCTCGTATATCTATCCGACACTACCGGCTACATATATATACAATAATTATCTCTTACAATACAATCTCCTAATTAAATTGTAGGAACACAGGGTCCACATAGTATTCTCCGTTTTCAGCGATCACATGGTCAAGGAAGAATGCCGCCAATTCCTCTTGAATTCCTCGCATACGATCTGGTGCTAGGAGTTCATCCCGCTTCCGAAACATCTAATTTGAAGAAGGGGGTCAATACATATATATATGAATAAATGAAACTCAACACAAATGATGGTAATAAAATAAAATTGTGAATATTATTGCTTACGCACTTCATATTGTTCTTCAGTGTAGCCCCGCTCACAAGTCGTGTAGCGGATGGACTCGCAAACGTAGTATCCACAGTAATTATTCCCGGATTCCTGCCACAACCACTTTACAAGAAATAGAGGTCAGTCAAACTGATAAGCAAGCATGCTAAATGGTATTGATGAAACTAGCGTTTGAATCACTAGGAGATGCGCGGAACATGCTACTATAGTACTTACTTTCGGGTGTTTAAATTGCAGCTTCTTCGGCAGTCCCGGAGCTTTTGTGGTGAATTTTCTCCAAACCCTGCCAGACAAAGAAAACAATTACTTGATATCAGGAAATGAACAAAGTTGCTGATATGGTGGATAATGATCGATTTAACTTACTTCTCGAGAATTTGAGTCATGTTCGCATAGTCCTGGGGATCTTTTCGTCTCGAGTCTAAGACGGTTACTACTCCCTGCTCAAGCTTAATCTCTAGGAGAATATAGTGGAAGCTGCGCATGCATGCATAAGTCATCAATTACATTACCATAACCTGGACTAATAAGGGAAACCGAATATGCACAAGACAGTAACACTCACTTGAAGTTGTAAGGAAAGAGTATTATATCTTTGTTTTGATTTAATACCAACGATTGTAGCAAGTTGGCCTCGGCTTCTTTGGGATGTTTTTCAACCGTATATGCATCTATGAGATTTGTGTTAATGAACCCAATATCACCGATTTGTCTTTTCTTCAATTCGGCGATCTTCAATCTGCATAATATAGTGAGGATAATTATAAATACATGCAATGAAAGAGTTGACCTATATAGAGAGACTTAATGACAGAAGTAGTACTACTTACAGACAGTAGCAAGTGATCGTTGTTTTATCGAGGGCCTTTTGATTGTAAAACTGGAAGAAATCCTCAAATGGAACATTCAGCAGTTCAATTCCAACGAGGTCATGCTCCGGTTTAACTCTCAGCGTCAAAGTATCCATCCCATCAGACTCTCTGCAGGTTTTCATGTACCAATCATGTAATCTTCGCATCATCGTTGTTAGAGATCTTTCATCTTTGACGAGAGGCTTCCCGTAATGGTATTTGTGTTCGTCCACCTCCATGGTTTCATATTGTACATCGTCGGGCAGGTAATCTCCAAGATTGCTATAACCGGCCACCATCCTCGGATCATTAGCGACGATGTCTTTTGACACCTTGAGCGGTGGGCACGATTGGTTCGCTTGTTCGCCGAGCTGGGCAATTTTTTTCCCAGCTCGTCGTTCTTTTAACCTCTTATCACTGACAGTACTTCCCGACCACTCCGCTTCGGCATATGTCTTTGCAAGAATGCGCTCATAGTTGCCTCTCGGCGGAGACTTTGGTGGTTTTGTCAGGGCAGCCAGAGTGCGCTTTGCTTTCACCGAATCTACCTTCTCCTCCGGAGGTGGATGTTTCTTTGCTTTCACCCCTTCAAAGAAGTTTGTCACTTCGGCTCGCACGATCTCCCTGGTTTCCTCCTCGGTCCTCTCGTATGGTAACTTCTCTGGAGTCTTCAGTGAAGGACCGAATCTGTATTACCTCCCGCCTCCGGCAGCTGTACTGCTAGACACCGGCAGAGCAGACGGAGCGGCTGCGGCTGTCTTCTTTCCTTGCTTACGAGGCGGAGGAGAAGGACTACGACGCGCCGGAGCAGCCGCAGCGGCGGCGGGTCTCTTCCACCCTTGCTGACAAGGCGGAGAAGGAGGAGGCTGGCTGCTCTGGCGCGCCGGCGCAGGTGGAGAAGGAGGCGGAGTGCCGCCACGCGTCGGAGAAGGAGGCTGAGTGCCCTGATCACTCGCCGGAGGAGGAGGCGGAGTGCCCCTACTCGCCGGAGCCGTCCAGTTCGGAAGCTTGATGAGCTCCTTCCGCCATAGGCATGGAGTCTTCAGAGCAGAACCCAGCCGAGTCTCCCCTTCACCGGTAGGGTGGTCAAGCTGGAGCTCCTCAAATCCCTCCGTTATTTCATCCACCATCACCCTAGCATATCCTTCTGGAATCGGCCTGCAGTGGTAGGTTGCGCCGGGTTCAGGAGGTAAAACAGAGCCAACAGCCGCCTTGACTTTGAAGTTCTGCCACCCGCCATAAGGTGGCAATGTTGAGACTCCGTGATAGCATCCACAGGGTAGCTAGCAGGAGCCGCATGCTCCAGCTAAAGCAGCTCGGTGGAAGCAACGCTGCTTCTCCGCTGAGATGGCGGTGTAGCTTCGGGGGCAGTTTCGGCATGTCGATTGCCGTCTCGTTCCTCTAGCGCTTGAACCCTTTCGTGCAGCTTCTGAATTTGGATCTGCTCCACTTTTTTCCTCCTCTCCTGGCTTTTGTAACCGCCCGCGTCCGGAAAACCAGCCTTCCACGGAACGGAGCCTGGCGTGCCTCGTGTCCGTCCAGGGTGCTCAGGATTCCCGAGGGCCATTGTGAGCTCGTTGTTCTCTCTGTCTGGAACGAACATTCCTTCCTGCGCTGCATCGATATATTGCTGAATCTTCTTGACTGGTATTCTCAAAAGCTTGTTCGTCCAAACGCACCTCCCTGATACAGGGTCCAAGGTTCCGCCAGCCCCGAAGAACCAAGTCCGGCAACGGTCTGTCCAGTTCATTGTCTGTGGTTCGATCCCTTTTTCAAGCAGATCATTCTCAGCCTTGGCCCACTTAGGTCGGGCTTTGAGGTAGCCACCTGACCCCGTGCGATGGTGAAGCTTCTTCTTCGCAGCATTCTTCTTGTTTGTCGCTGACATCTTCTTACTCTTTTTCGATGTCTTGTGGGCCACAAATGCGGGCCAGTGATCTCTGATCTTCTCCTACCGGCCGATGAATTCTGGTGTCTCTTCTTTGTCGACAAACGTTTTCAGCTCATTTTTCCACCTCCTGGATAGGTATGCCATCTTCTTAAGAGCATGAGACTTGATTAATTGCTCTTTAACTAGCTTCTCCGGATCCTCCTCTGGCGGTAGGGTGAAATTTGCCTTCAACTCAGTCCAAAGATCATCTTTCTGCATATCATTGACATAAGACACCTTAGGGTCTTCCTTCTTAGGCTTATACCATTGGTGGATGCTGATCGGGATCTTGTCCCTAACTAGAACCCCGCACTGAGCAGCAAATGCATCCTTTGTCCGGATGGGTTCAATCGGTTGGCCGTCGCGCGCAATTGCTGTGATCTCAAACCTTTCATCCGAGCGCAACTTTCTCTTCGGGCCTCGTCTCTTTACCGCAGTTGTGCTCGATCCGGAGCGCTAGAAAAAAGAAGAAAGACGAGTGTTAATTAATATGTGTACATACCAAAACAATGAATGCATCAATTAGCTAGTCAGCACAGGCTTAACTAATATATTTACCTGGCCGGACTCTGTTCGGTCACCGGAGCCGTCACCACGGGCTCCTTCTTGCACCAGCATTGGGTCACCGGAGCCATCATAATCATGTCTTACCTCCTCCAATCTTCGATCACCGTAGCCTGCTTCTTCACCCTGTTCTTCCAGACCATCATTGTCGTTAAGATACGACAAGATATCACCTCCGGCTAAGATTATGTCCCCCAACACCTCTTCTGCTTGCTCGTCTCGTCCGTGCTCCATTGTTTCTGCAAATATTACAACATGGCAATTATTACACAAACATGACAGCAGGTGGATATATTAGTGCAAACGTAGACCTAGCTTATTCCGGGTTTGGGGTGGCCTCGGCAACGCTTCAAGGGTAGGGGCGCGGCAGGAGGGGGTATGAGACCGACATCGTTTTTTTCTAGGGTTTGGGTGTCCTCGAGAGTTTTGGTCGAGCGAGAGGGCCGGGGGGTGCTCCCGTGGTATAAGTTATCATGGTCGAGAGGGGGTATAAATATCGACCGTCCATCATGTCGAAGTTATCTGGGAGGGAGTTATATATATCGACAACGACGACATACATACATCGGAAAATAATGTTATCGGGGAGGGGGTATATCGACCCCCCCCCCACGTGTTGAAGTTATCGGGAGGGGGTTATATCGACAATGACGACATACGTACATGGGAAAATAATATTATCGGGGAGGGGGTATATCGACCCCCCCTTGTGTTGAAGTTATCGGGAGAGGGGTATATCGACAACGACATACCCGATAAACATAAGAAAACGAAGAAGAAATAAAAAGAGGAGAAGAAGAAAAGGAATAGAGGAGAAGATCGAAGAAAAAAAAGAAGAAAAAAAGAGGAGAAGAAGAAAGGAATAGAGGAGAGAAGAAGAAAAAATAGATTTTTTTCTATTTTTTCTTCTTCTCTTCTATTCCTTTCTTCTTCTCCTCTTCTTTTTCTTCTTTTTTCCTCTCCTTATTTATTTCTCCTCTTCTTCCTCTCCTCTTCTTCTCCTTTCTTCCTCTTCTTATTTTCCTTTTTCCTCTCATTCATAAAAAAATGTTCAAATAGAAAATTTCGAAAAACAGTAAAGGTTTTGCCTAATGCATTGTTCATATGAATATACAAACATTTGCATATTCTACAATAATTAATATCACCAAAAAAATCTATGAACAGAAAAAAAATCCTAACTTTTCTAAAAAATCTATCTTTTGCATATATACATGAACATATATATACACAGAGAACATATATACATACATATACTCATACATGAATATATCATCATATATATGAACATACATTTTCTTTGCATATGCATATGAACATACATTTTCTTTGCATATGCATATGAACATACATACATACATTTTTCTTTCATATGAACATACATACATACATTTTCTTTGCATATGACCATACATACATTTTTCTTTGCATATGACCATTCATACATTTTCTTTGCATATGCTTTGCATATAAACATACATACATATGAACATAGATACATACATACATATAAACATAACATACATACACAAAAAATTCTAAAAATCTGCCTAAAAAAATTATATGAAAAAAGCATACATCATCCATCCATCCATATAATCAACATATGCATATGAAAAAAAATTATATGAAAAAATTATATGAAGAGGATCGAGGGGACAGGGAGGAAAGGGGGTCGCCGGAGCCGGACCGAACGGGGAGGAGGGGCGGCGTCGAGGCAGGGGCGGCAGTGGGGGCGGGCGCCGGCGATGACGACAATGGTGGGGGCGGGCCGGGGCGCAGGGGCGCGGCCGTGTGTGCTCGGGGACGGGGCAGGGGCACGGAGCGGCGGCCGGCGTGGGCTCGGGCGCGGGGGCAGGGGCACGGGGAGACGGGGATGGCGGCCGGCGGCGGCGACGGCGACGAGGAGCGCGCGAGCGATTTGGGCAGCCTGGCGGCGGGGGCAACTGGCGAGGGAGGCGAGGGAGATGTGAAATTTTCACAAGTCCTGGTTATATAGCAAGGGCATTGGTCCCGGTTCGTGGCACCAACCGGGACCAATGCCACCCTTTAGTCCTGGTTGGTGGCACCAACCGGGACTAAAGGGGGGGCATTGGTCCTGGTTGGTGCCACGAACCGGTACCAATGCACCCCTTTAGTCCCGGTTGGTGCCACCAACCGGGACCAAAGGCCTCTTGCTGCCCGCGTCGCGGCCAAAAGTTTAGTCCCACCTCGCTAGCCGAGGGGCGCCCGTACCAGTTTAAAAGCCCCGGCGCGGCTGCTGTCTCGAACTCCTCTAGAAGGCTTCTGGGCCTACCTTTGGCGGTCTGCCCGTTGAGCCCTCTAGCCCTTCTGGGCCTGTATTTGCAAACCCGAGGGTTGGAGGGCCCAGCGGGCAGCGCCCCAACAATTTTTTTTGCTGTATTTAGTTTTTTTGTTTTCTTTTTACATTATTTATTTTGTTTTGTTTCTAGTTACAACAAAAAAACTATTTATTTTATTTTATTTTGTTTCTAATTACTTATTTATTTTACTTTATGATAATTCTTTTTGCTATTAAAGTTTCTATCAAAAAAAGTTCTTTATGAAAATTCTTTTTGCTGTATTTAGTTTTTTTGTTTTCTTTTTTGCTTTATTTATTTTGTTTTGTTTGTACTTACAACAAAAAACTTATTTATTTTATTTTATTTTGTTTCTAATTACTTATTTATTTTACTTTATGATAATTCTTTTTGCTATTAAAGTTTCTATCAAAAAAAGTTCTTTATGAAAATTCTTTTTGCTTTTAATGATTTTGAACAGAAAATACTTCGATAATTTTAGTTGCATCAATTTTATATGATTTTAGTTTCAATAATACTAGAGGTTTCTTATAATGTTTTGAACAGAAAATACTTTGTTAATTTTACTTTCATAAATTTTATTAAAGTTTATTTTATTTTGTCGTAACACAAGAAGTCCGGAGTTGTAATAAGTTATTAAAAATAAAAAAAGAGGCGCAATGCTCGTTGATTTGCTTCAAGCCTTTCGGAATAGTGTAGACTGCACTACACATAGCTCCATGCAGTCTACCTTATTCCTCAAGGCTTGAAGCTAAGCAACGTGAAGGTGAGCATTGCACCTCTTCTTCATCGTCTCTGCACTCAGGGCTTATAAACCGCTCCTAGTGCCTCTTAGCTAGCGAGGTGGGACCAAAAAACTGCTTAGTAAGAAACTCTAGTACCGGTTCCTGCCACGAACCGGTACTAAAGGTGCTCGTGGGCCACAGCCTCATCAGTACCGGTTCGTGGCACCAACCGGGACCAAAGGGTGGAATTGGTCCCGGTTCGTGCCACCAACCGGGACCAATGGCCTTGCACAGCGGCGTGGTGGTGGGAGTTTAGTCCCACCTCGCTAGCTGAGAGAGAGCCGCACCTGTTTATAAGGTGCGGTGCGCCTGAGCTGTCGAGCTCCTCTCTAAAGCAGGCTTACGGGCCTAACCTCTCTGTACATGCCTGTGGGCCTACTGGGCCTTCTGCGGGCCTGAATCCTGGCCCATGGATGGGTTTCTAATCGTATTCAGGCCGTGGTGGCCCAGTAGGTGGCATAATTTTTAATTTTTGGCATGTTATTTTTCATGCATTTACTAATTATTTTGAGCTGTAAGACCCTAAAATTAAAAAGCATTTCAAATGAACTCTGAAAAGGTTGAAAGTTGGCATGGTATCATCATTTCATCCACATAGCATGTGCAAGAAAGTTGAGAGGGTTACAACAAAAACTGGATGCACTTCGTGTACAAAACGGACAATGGTATCATACTCGTCTGTTACAAAGTTGGCATGGTATCATAATAATAGTTGCGGGAGAAAGTCTTCACTTTTTCTCCGCTTGTGTCATTTGCTTATTGCGCCGTAACCATGGATATTCTTCATCGTTTATCAGGATGCTTGGGTCAGCCTTGACTTTGAAGGGAGGAATTTCATGAAATTTTTCATAATCTTCAGACATGTCAGTCTTGCCCTCCACTCCCACAATGTCCCTTTTTCCTGAAAGAACTATGTGGCGCTTTGGCTCATCATATGATGTATTCGCTTCCTTATCTTTTCTTTTTCTCGGTTTTGTAGACATGTCCTTCACATAGATAACCTGTGCCACATCATTGGCTAGGACGAACGGTTCGTCAGTGTACCCAAGATTGTTCAGATCCACTGTTGTCATTCCGTACTGTGGGTCTACCTGTACCCCACCTCCTGACAGATTGACCCATTTGCACTTAAACAAAGGGACCTTAAAATCATGTCCGTAGTCAAGTTCCCATATGTCCATTATGTAACCATAATATGTGTCCTTTCCCCTCTCGGTTGCTGCATCAAAGCGGACACCGCTGTTTTGGTTGGTGCTCTTTTGATCTTGGGCGATCGTGTAAAATGTATTCCCATTTATCTCGTATCCTTTGTAAATCAATACAGTCGAAGATGGTCCCCTGGACAACGAGTACAACTCATCACAAACAGTGGTGTCACCTCTGAGACGTGTTTCCAACCAACTGCTGAAAGTCCTGATATGTTCACATGTAATCCAGTCGTCACACTGCTCCGGGTGTTTGGAGCGCAGACTGTTCTTGTGTTCATCGACATACGGGGTCACCAAGGTAGAGTTCTGTAGAACTGTGTAGTGTGCTTGAGACCAAGAATATCCGTCCCTGCATATTATTGAGTCCCCTCCAAGCGTGCCTTTTCCAGTCAGTCTCCCCTCATACCGCGATTTAGGGAGACCTATCTTCTTAAGGCCAGGAATGAAGTCAACACAAAACCCAATGACATCCTCTGTTTGATGGCCCATGGAGATGCTTCCTTCTGGCCTAGCGCGGTTACGGACATATTTCTTTAGGACTCCCATGAACCTCTCAAAGGGGAACATATTGTGTAGAAATACGGGCCCCAGAATGACAATCTCGTCGACTAGATGAACTAGGACGTGCGTCATGATATTGAAGAAGGATGGTGGGAACACCAGCTCGAAACTGACAAGACATTGCGCCACATCACTCCTTAGCCTTGGTATGATTTCTGGATCGATCACCTTCTGAGAGATTGCATTGAGGAATGCACATAGCTTCACAATGGCTAATCGGACGTTTTCCGGTAGAAGCCCCCTCAATGCAACCGGAAGCAGTTGCGTCATAATCACGTGGCAGTCATGAGACTTTAGGTTCTAGAACTTTTTCTCTGGCATATTTATTATTCCCTTTATATTCGACGAGAAGCCAGTCGGGACCTTCATACTGAGCAGGCATTCAAAGAAGATTTCTTTCTCTTCTTTCATAAGAGCGTAGCTGGCAGGACCTTCATACTGCTTCGGAGGCATGCCGTCTTTTTCGTGCAAACGTTGCAGGTCCTCCCGTGCCTCAGGTGTATCTTTTGTCTTCCCATACACGCCCAAGAAGCCTAGCAGGTTCACACAAAGGTTCTTCGTCACGTGCATCACGTCGATTGAAGAGCGGACCTCTAGCTCTTTCCAGTAGGGTAGGTCCCAAAATATAGATTTCTTCTTCCACATGGGTGCGTGTCCCTCAGCGTCATTCGGAACAGCTAGTCCGCCGGGACCCTTTCCAAAGATTACGTGTAAATCATTAACCATAGCAAGTACGTGATCACCGGTACGCATGGCGGGCTTCTTCCGGTGATCTGCCTCGCCTTTGAAATGCTTGCCTTTCTTTCGACATTGATGGTTGGTCGGAAGGAATCGACGATGGCCCAGGTACACATTCTTCCTGCATTTGTCCAGGTATATACTTTTAGTGTCATCTAAACAGTGCATGCATGCGTGGTATCCCTTGTTTGTCTGTCCTGAAAGGTTAATGAGAGCGGGCCAATCGTTGATGGTTACAAACATCAACGCGTGCAGGTTAAATTCCTCCTGTTTGTGCTCATCCCACGTACGTACACCGTTTCCATTCCACAGCTGTAAAAGTTCTTCAACTAATGGCCTTAGGTACACATCAATGTCGTTGCCGGGTTGCTTAGGGCCTTGGATGAGAACTGGCATCATAATGAACTTCCGCTTCATGCACATCCAAGGAGGAAGGTTATACATACATAGAGTCACGGGCCAGGTGCTGTGATTGCTGCTCTGCTCCCCGAAAGGATTAATGCCATCCGCGCTTAAACCAAACCATACGTTCCTTGGGTCAGCTGCAAACTCAGCCCAGTACTTTCTCTCGATTTTTCTCCACTGCGACCCGTCAGCGGGTGCTCTCAACTTCCCGTCTTTCTTACGGTCCTCACTGTGCCATCGCATCAACTTGGCATGCTCTTCGTTTCTGAACAGACGTTTCAACCGTGGTATTATAGGAGCATACCACATCACCTTCGCAGGAACCCTCTTCCTGGGGGGCTCGCCGTCAACATCACCAGGGTCATCTCGTCTGATCTTATACCGCAATGCACCGCATACCGGGCATGCGTTCAGATCCTTGTACGCACCGCGGTAGAGGATGCAGTCATTAGGGCATGCATGTATCTTCTGCACCTCCAATCCTAGAGGGCATACGACCTTCTTTGCTGCGTATGTACTGTCGGGCAATTCGTTATCCTTTGGAAGCTTCTTCTTCAATATTTTCAATAGCTTCTCAAATCCTTTGTCAGGCACAGCATTCTCTGCCTTCCACTGCAGCAATTCCAGTACGGTACCGAGCTTTGTGTTGCCATCTTCGCAATTGGGGTACAACCCTTTTTTGTGATCCTCTAACATGCGATCGAACTTCAGCTTCTCCTTTTGACTTTCGCATTGCGTCCTTGCATCGACAATGACCCGGCGGAGACCATCATCATCGGGCACTGGTTCCTCTTGATCTTCAGCAGCTTCCCCCCTTGCAGCATCATTGGGCACATCGTCTGGTTCCTCTTGATCTTCAGCAGCTTCCCCCGTTGCAGCATCACCGTATTCAGGGGGCACATAGTTGTCATCGTCCTCTTCTTCTTCACCATCTTCCATCATAACCCCTATTTCTTCGTGCCTCGTCCAAACATTATAGTGTGGCATGAAACCCTTGTAAAGCAGGTGGGTGTGAAGGATTTTCCGGTCAGAGTAAGACTTCGTATTCCCACATATAGGGCATGGACAACACATAAAACCATTCTGCTTGTTTGCCTCAGCCACTTCGAGAAAATCATGCACGCCCTTAATGTACTCGGAGGTGTGTCTGTCACCGTACATCCATTGCCGGTTCATCTGCGTGCATTATATATAATTAAGTGTGTCAAAAACCATTACAGAAAATCATGAATAGATAATTAAGTGACCAAATTAATAGAAGTCCATCATCACATTAAAACCAAAGTACATACATAGTTCTCATCTAACAACATATATATAGCTCTCCAGAGCATCTAATTAATTAAACCATACATTGAAACTATGTAAAACATTTCAATGCAAAAACAAATGCGATCATAATCGCAACCAAGGTAACAATTGATCCAACGGCATAATGATACCAAGCCTCGGTATGAATGGCATATTTTCTAACTTTCTAATCTTCAAGCGCATTGCATCCATCTTGATCTTGTGATCATCGACGACATCCGCAACATGCAACTCCAATATCATCTTCTCCTCCTCAATTTTTTTATTTTTTCCTTCAAGTAATTGTTTTCTTCTTCAACTAAATTTAACCTCTCGACAATAGGGTTGGTTAGAATTTCCGGTTCAACCACCTCCTAGATAAATAAAATCTATGTCACGTTGGTCGGTATATTTGTCATAAACAATAAATGAACCAAATAGTTATAAAAAGATAATATATACCACATCCGAATCATAGACAGGACGAGGGCCGACGGGGGCGGATACCAAAACCATCGCACTATGTAATTAAGAAGGAATAATAAAAGTAACAAAATTAGACAAGTAACTATCTAAAGTAAGAATTTTTTTCCTTTCAGAAAGAAGATAAGAACAAGAGGCTCACCACGGTGGTGCTGGCGACGAGATCGGCGCGGGCGATCGACGGCGGTGAAGACGGGGACGGGACGTGACGGACCGCTAAACCTAGACAAATCTCGGGGAAAATGGAGCTCGGAGGTCGAGTTTCGAGAGGAGAAAGATTAACTAGTGTGGCTCAGACATTTCATCGAACACCTCATGTGCATAGGAGGTGAGCTAGAGCACCCAAATGCCCTCCCCTCGCCGGCCAGAAAAAACAGAGCCCTGTCGAGCGCTCTGCTGTGGCGATGGGGTATATATAGGGAACTCTTTCGTCCCGGTTCGTGGCACCAACCGGGACTAAAGGCCTTTGGTCCCGGTTGGTGCCACGAACCGGGACCAATGCCCCCCTTTAGTCCCGGTTGGTGGCACCAACCGGGACCAAAGGCCTTGTGCTGCCCCGCGTCAAAAGTTTAGTCCCACCTCGCTAGTTGAGAGAGCTCGAGAGTGGTTTATAAGCGCTGCTGCGCCGACCCTCTCGAGCTCCTCTCAACTACAGGCTTTCGGGCCTAACCGTTCTCTTTGCCTGTGGGGCCTACTGGGCCTTCTGCGGGCCTGAATCCTGGCCCATGGATGGGTTTCAAGTCGTATTCAGGCCGTGGTGGCCCAATAGGTGGCATAATTTTTTTTCTCTGTTTTTTGTTTTCTCTTTGCTTTATTTGTTTTGTTTTGTTCCTACTTACAACAAAAAACATATTTATTTTATTTCTAATTACTTATGTATTTTACTTTAATTATTTTATTTTTATTTATTTTACTGCTGCTATTTTTATTTAATTTATTAAGGTTTATTTATTTTAGTTACTATAGTTTATTTTGTTTTATTTTATTAAGGTTTATTTATTTTTATTTATTTTATTAAGGTTTATTTATTTATTTACTATAAAAAATGAACATATATGCGCCTATAGAGAAAATTCAACCTAAATTCATAATAAATTTCTATGAAATTCAAAGAAATTTACTGTGAATTTAGGTCAAATTCCGTGTATAAGGGCATCTATTTTCACTTTGAGAGGAGCTCAACAAGGCAGAGAGGGACGGGCTTATAAACTGGTGTGAGCGCCCTTCGGTTGGCGAGGTGGGACTAAACACTGGCCGCAACTAGGACCAGCCCTTTAGTCCCGGTTTGTGGTATGAACCGGGACTAAAGGGTGGTGGGCCAGGAGCGTGGCCCATTGGTCCCGGTTTGTCCCACCAACCGGGACCAAAGGGTCCGGACGAACCGGGACCAATGCCCCCACGAGGCCTGGCAGGCCCCTGACCGCACGAACCGGGACCAATGCTCACATTAGTCCCGGTTCGTGACTGAACCGGGACTAATGTGAATATTGCCCTGTGAGCAAAGCCCAGTTTTCTACTAGTGTACCTTCAAGTGCTCTTCCAAATATTAATGTGACTATTCCAAATGTTATTTGTGAATCACAAGGTATTGGTGGTATCTAGTGCACCATTTGCAGATTATCCACCACTACTGTGAGGTCTACATCTTGTTATTTTAACAAGATGACTACCTTCGAAGTGCTCTTCCAAATATTAATATTATATGTGACTACCTCAAGATATCGTAAGGTAATATTGGCATCTACTGCAAATTTTGCAGACTATCCACTATTACTGCAAGGTCTACATCATGTCACTTTGACAGATGATTACCTTCAAAGTGATTTCACACATTTTGCATAACATAAGGTGATAGAATTATGAACATCTACTGACAAAAGTCAGACTATATTTTCTATTACTGCAAGATCTACACCGCATCCGGTGATTATCTTCAAAGTGTTATCCTATATAAATTGAGGTCTACACATATGAGTGTATAGCATCAGCTATCATAAAATTTGCTCCTCCGAAGCAATTATTGTTGTTCACTAAAATTATTTATTCTCATAGTAAAAAATATATATATAGATCTTACATGTTACAATGGCATTTTTCTTCTAGTATCAATTATTTCAGCATCATTTTGCTTGAATAAGCCGTGGAAAATTACACAAATATTACTATTTGTGATGATATTGTCATCCATACATCGAGGTGGAGACCATAATTTATAGCAAAGATCGAGTGTCTCAAACACTATTACAAGATCCACATCACATTTTTGGTTGTTATTTTATAGTGACTAACCCCATGTTCGAAAAATGCCATGGCTAGTCTCTTGATAGCTAAATATGTACATAGTCATTTTATATGTCGCAAACTTCACTTAGTTCTCAAACTAAGTACATTATAGATGAGTATTTATTCACTTTAAATATTTTCCTTAAGAGAAACATGCTGCCATGAGCACATCACGAATGATCACCCATTCGTTTTTGAAGACCTCAAGTCTATTGCATCCAACTCTGTCACATAATCAACTTCAAGTTTAGATCTCGTGATCAAATATTTTCATATGCGGATCTACTTGAAAAGTTCTCAATACACTTAATTTACATCCTCTTATGATGGTACTACCATTTTCCATAATGAGGAACATGGAATTTCTTAAATCATCAAATTCACCCAACGGGAGGTACGCCATTATTTTAAATTCTTGCTAGTATTGATAATACTAAGCAAGTAATTAGTCACGAGCTAGAACCTTGAGGAATTCAAATTAAAAATGGAGGCTAGAAGACAACCAAAGACAAAATTGCCTCTTAATACGGAATATATCATTTTCAAACGATCACAACGACGACTCTCAAGTTTGTCAAATGTGTGGTTATACAAATATCATACCTATTTTTACCAAACCCTCAAACACATGGTCAAACCACACCACAAGTTTGGGATAAATTTGAAATTTTGCAAACTTACAACCAGAAAATATTCTGGTAAATGATTGTTCTCAAATCTTCAGCAGAAGGAGAGAACCAAAAAATCTAGTATAGTAAAAGGATGGTGAAATCTTCACAACGATGATATGTTTGCGTAACAAATTTTTCAATATATTGGAGACCTCAAGTAATCTCTTAATAATCCCAAATAATATTAGCCCATACTTGTACTACTACATGTGGTAGGATGTCTAATATCATATCCCTTGGATACAATATTTGATAAATTTGAATGTATGTTTCAATTCATACTCAATATTGTTGCGTACACAATAATTTTCTAGATCTTAATACATTAAATATTTGGTTTGGTAGCCTTAACCATCCTGGTTTGGGGATGATTAGAAAATTATTGACAATTCTGTTGGTCATAACTTATCAAGTTACAGATTTCCCAAATCATCAGATTTTATGTGCACCGCATGTGACATAGGGGAAATTAGTTCTAAGGCACTCTCACCTTAAAATTCTAAGCATGCCACTTATTCTTCCTTGAACACATTCAAAAGATATATGTGGATTGTTGAACCATTATCTAGGGTAATCTAGATACTTCATGGTACTCATATACACATTCATAAAATGTTTTTAAGTGTGCCTCTTACCACACACAACCATGATTTTACCAAATAAATTGCTTAAATTATCAAAGTAGGAGCAAATTCTCCCGAACAAAGCATATACCCATTTGAATGCGCAATATCGTTGAAGTCATTTCACAAGCATTTTCAGTTTGCATTCAGTACTCTATGTACATATCCAGAATGGTTTAACTAAATTTCTTATCAAACATAGTCAAATGAATTACTTGACCACTTTTAAAGAATTGTAAATTTACCAGCCTCTTGCTGGACACATACGGCCTTACACACCGTAAGTATGATCTAAATCATACCAACTACATATCATACTACTTTCCCCTTATAGTAACTACGTGGAAATCAACAAAGTATTTCCCACCTGCGATAATTCGGTTACATACCGATATCACCAATCCAGCATACATCAATGGGCACTCACAGAAAACTAGGGATCTATGTGAGGAATAACAATTTATCCGTCAATCAAAATTATTCATAGCCTGTATGCTGATTGCATCAGTAATAAGGATATTTTCCGGCGTTAGGGGGAGATAATTACCACAAAGAATGCTGAGAAATAAAATACAAATGTCATTGACATTCAATCCTTATATCCACGTTCTCAAAGAATCTGAACTAGAAGTTTAGAGAATCATATATTTGCAACACATTGCAAATTTGCCACGTACATTTACTAATGACAAGGTGTCACTAAATTCTATATTCCTGCAGTAAACTGTCAGAAAGAGTGGTATCTGATAAACCACTCTTCTCCCCAAATGAGAGCAAGAGGGGGAGAAAAACTGATAAAACGAGATATAACTTCTCATATGCTTCCGCGGAAACAGAGGAATCAAATCCTCAACCAGTAAATGTAATTCAATATCAAGTTGTGAGACACCTCACTGGATGCTCATCATCCAAAGCCCGGCATAAATGTGCACAAATGTTCTGGTGCCGGGACATCGAAACACCTTGACTCCTTTTGTTGTAGGAAATCACAAGGAGTTAAAAAGGAATGAATATATTATCCACAAACTTCAATGATTCCATTAGAATCATATAAACTAAAGACTACATTTGTCGACATATATTTCTTCTCAAATTGCTAAAACCTTTTGGGCCCTGAACCAAAATCCATGGTAGAGTGCCTCTTGCACTCATATTGGTTCACATAAAAAGAAGCAAATAATGAAGAATAGCTCTCGCTCTGCAAATGAGTGGTATTTACCGCAGTAATACCTACTCCTCATAAGTATCTTTCGTATGGAATACTAAAAACTTCTCATTCATAGACCAAGTCAATGCGTTGGTGAGAAAGCGAGGCTTGTAGCAAAAGGGTTCATGCAGAGACCTGACATCGATTACGATGTAACATAACCTCTTGGTATGAGTGGAATTATGTTTCGATACTAAATATCATTGGCAATAAAAATAATAATATTATCCATGTAGTTGATGGATGAAGTGGCTACATACTCACATGAGTCACTCATTTCGGAAATCTCTATTGAAGTCCCTGAAGGGCTTATACTTCTGAATCCATTAGCAAATCGCAACAAGTTTTGTGTAAAACCTCATAAGTCACGCTATGACTTCAAATAGTCCGAAATCATATCGTACTACAGACTAAATGAGTTCCTTCTTCAAAAAGGATTACTCGATAATGATGATCAGTTACATGTTTAATAAAGGAATCTCAAATTTGATTTCCTTTCATCACCTCAGTGTATATTGATGACCTCATCATCAATGTCTATACAAGACCTAAACATACACAAAATCATCTCAAGACGGAAAATTTGGATTCAACCAAATTTAACTTACGTTTACAACTTGAGCATTCTCTCAAGAATACATATCAGTCTACATATATCCAATACATATACGAGAAGTTCAATGTGGATATATCATACCAATAAAAGACATGCAATATGGTCATACTACCCCTGATAGGTTACAAATCCATTCATAACTAGGGCTGATAATGTAGTGATATCAGAACCTAAAGTTCTACATCTCACTAACACCAACGCACTCATATAATTGCAGACTACATAAGGCCTGACACTAGATTTGCTATCTTTGTCCAGAGTGTAACCCCCACCAAAAGGTATATGGTCGATATAAGAAATAAGAACTTATATCTCATGCTCACAATACATCTTGGGCATTTCCATCAGGAAAATCAAGATATGACCATGATATGATGTAATGATATTAGCTCTTTATTGATCCCAATAATGCCATATCAATGACTGAATTCACTGTAATAGTCTTCTCATGAAAGTCATCCAAATAGACTTTAATGACTATTTCCACTTATCATTCTGACATAATTGCTTTATCTAAAAGAATCGCATAATATGCATGTCTCGGTAGAATGATTAACCACACTCAAAATCATGTGGTTGAGATTCATAACAATCACATAACTTGATTTTATCAAGATGCTACCACTTGTGTTACTCACTACCTACAGGTTATATGAATAGCAATATCATAAAGCACATTGCTCGAAGGTCACTTATCCACATGAATTATAGAAAAGTGAGGAAACAATTTGCAAAGAAAATACTGTGAAAATCCAACAGATTATTCACAATGGCATGATCATGTCAATGAAATTGGTATGAGACATCCTCGAGATTTGCAAAGTTCAGGGGGAGTAATCTCCCAAACTATAACCTGTTAACAATCATCAGATTGCATATATTGTACTCTTTTTCCCTTCATGAGTTTTCCCTCATGGTTTCTCATAAAAGGTTTTTAATGAGACAATATTGATACAAGTGTTTACATATGTCACATCATTTTCTCCTTATATTTTTCCCATTGGGTTTTAAAGGAGTTTTCAATGACATATCAGATCGCACTCTTTTCCTTTATGAGTTTTCTCTCAAAGTTTCTCATAACAGTTTTTAATGAGGCAATATCTTTTTAAGGTTATATGCCATATTTTCAAGTTTTTTTCCCATCTGGTTTTTAAAGGAAAGTATACAAAGCATATTTATTGTTCTCTAAACTCACTAATGAGTTTTCTCCTTCTTCAAAGGTTTTCCTCATATGAGTTATCAAGAGACAATAATCATTATTGTTGCATCAGTTTTCTCCTTCTTATTTTTCCCACTGGGCTTAAAGGAGTTTTAGCAACATATCTACACTATTCTCCTCATATTTTTCCCACAGGGTTTTGGAGGAGACTTTAAAGATTATACATGGATTTCTCAAGATGAAGATGATGAACATTCTCAAAGACAAAGACATACAAGGAGTATTATTTATCAAGATAATGCATACTCACAAGGACAAGCATTGATTAGGGGGAGTGTTAGGAATTAATTAATTAAGTTAACTAATATGTTAATCCCTGCTATGTCGGTTGTCTCTTTGACAACTGCCTCTTTTTGTAAACCGCCTTTGTACTAGGTATATATATCCCTAATCTTCAATCAATGAGAAGACTATTCATTCCAATCGTTCGTTCCCTCTCTCTCTCGTTTTTCCTCTTTACAGAAAACATAAAAAATTTCGGGTAGTCCGTAAGTACGTTTACATAAGACCAAAATCTAATGTTACATCTCTCGCTTCTTTAGCTTAACTATGAGCCCGTTTTTCATCTCCAGTATACAAGATGGCTTGGGCTGGATGCTTTGCCCTTCCATCACCTCCACATCAAAGTTCCACAACACTGAGGCGATGATGGTCTTCATATGCATAACCGCAATTTCCTTCCCAAGGCATATCCTTGGGCCCAAGTTGAAGGCCAAGAACTTGTGAGATGGTACGTACCTCAGATTGTTTCCATCTTCCAAGAGCCACCTATCTGGGTTATACTCGAGACAGTCATTACCCCACACGCCCTCCATTCTCCCCAGGGAGTAGAGAGAAATAAGGATGGTGTCACTGGTGTGCACCTCATGGCCACTCGGCATAATATCATCGGCGGACACCGTCTTGCGCTCGAAAGGTGTCGGTGGGTACAACCTAAGAGTCTCGTACAAGACGGCTCTCAGATAGACTAGAGATTTGATTTCGTTCGGCTCAAAGATCATCATGGCATCCACACCGGATGCTCCTTTGCATGATGCAATGGGTGATAGTTCACTCCGGATGATTGACACAATGTTTGCGTTCTGGGCGAGGTTGTAAAAAATCCATGTCAGGGTCGTTCCAATTGTGTCCCTTGCAGGAAGCATGTAGCCAATGTTCTTGGCATAGGACAAGTCATCGTGAACATAGTCTGGGTAGGAAGACATAATATCCACACCATCTTGTTCGTCGTCACTACCAACATGACATGTGTTGATCTTCCTCTCCATCATCTCCATCTTCCTCCTCTCCATCATCTCCACGAGGAACCTTTGTAGCACTTTGTGCGCTGTGCAGAGCTTTCTTTCGCGACCGATGTTTAGCCACCTCATTAATTTCCAGCAAGAAGTTGGCATGGTGTGCTGGAAAAATCCCACCTCCATGACTGCGTTCAGAGCAACCACAGCGTCCATGGGTGGTTTGTCTAATGATAGGAGGCCAGGATCCACACCAAAGAGAGACATAGTAGCCAAGTCAAACATAAACCTCGACATCAATTCTTGCACGTCAAAAGGAGTGCCGGTGCTCGCCATGTAGGCGAGCAATGGGAGAAGGATGTTTTCCACCTTGTTGCGGCAGCATGCCTCCGTACTGGCAATCATCCGCGGGTTGCTGAGCACGCTCTTGGGGAAGTTGGTGTAGTTGGTCGTGAAGATGTGCCGGACATTAGCAGGGTCGCAAGTGACGAAGAACCGCATCCCGGTCCCGGGTGGGCCGTGCGCCCTGAAGTTGTGGCCTAATCCCGCGAGGACCAAGGTGAGATAGTCATGCAAGTTGTAGACATTGACCATGAAGGAAGGGAACATGTGCAATATTGGCCAGTTTGTGGGAAGCACTGATGTGTTCTTAGATCTACTGCTAGCCTTGAGATACATGTATAGGGGAACAAGTAGCACAAGTAGCATGGAAATGAACATAGTTGACATTGTTGGCAGTAGTGTGTGATATACTACCTTTATAATGGACGTGGCTATGGCTTCATATATATACAAGTTCCCTCGATGATATCCCAGTCTATTGGTACTAATAGTGTCAACATAACTACACTTCATTGGGCTCAAAAGCAGGTGGCAGTTGGCAGATTTTGCGATAAGAAGATTTGGCAAGTTGGTATTTAAGTTTCATTCGAGATTAAATCAATCCTAACCTAGCTCTTCAGTCCTTTCCTTGTCATTCCTGTCCACATCTTTTGCTTACATGGTTTCGCAAGCCATGTGCACATAGTTAGCAAAATGTGGTGCACAGTCGTAATACTCCAGTAGTTGGAGTAGTTTCTTCAGCAGAGACACTTGTAATTAGGAAGATGCTAGAAGTGTGCATGGCATGTGTGATTCTACTCCAACTAAGGAGAGTGACATCTATCGATACATTTACTCCAACTTATATTGATACATTTAGTTAATTTGAAATGCTTATGATTTTGTTTTGCATTGGCTCAAACTTTTGGATGGATGGGCTCATAGCCCAGTGGTGAAAGCGTGGTGGCGTCTCCTTCCCGACTTGAATTCTCCATGCCCACCATCCGGCGTCTGAGCCCCGACGATGCCGGGGGCTCCCGGCTGCTCATCGCGTCAAGAAAAAGAAGAAAGAGGTTGACGTCGAACGTTGATCGCCAGCCAAGCCACACCACAGTCTCGGTCAAGTACACACTCCAGCGATGTGGCCACCATAAGACTGCAATGGTTTAGGATGGCAAAGGTTAGAATATATTTGCAATCGACCCGTCTGGCCGCGTGCATATTTTCTCATTTGTACGGCGCTGACTTATAATTTTCTCAATTGTCCGGCCTGACTTATTTTTTCTCATTGCTACGGCAGTACTGTGTGCCTGGCTGGCTGAAGTAAATTGCAAGGCACGTACGTCATCTGTTCGTACGTGCATGTACGAGGCAAGAGATGAAATAAACCATCGGCACATTGCGTACGAAATCGAGTCTGCCATATAATGCTTTGGATTTCCGATTTGACTTCCTCATGCATGGCCGAGAGCTTGCATTTGGCGTCAATGGGAGTAGCCGACGGATTATAATCAACCATGCCGGCATGCTGGAGAAGATCCAATGCATACTGTCGCTGTGAGAGCACCATACCAGACGTTGTTCGTGTGACAACAATGCCGAGGAAGAATGATAAGGCACCAAGATCCGTCAAGGCAAACTCGGAGTGAAGCTGCCGACGAAGGAGCTGATCCATGGAGGTGGTGATAACAATGTCATCCACATATGTTACTTAAACCCAGCGCAAATTTGGTTCGGAACGAATAGAGCAGGCTATGTCGAGCCAAGAGCATTTTCATTACTATGGAAAATGATGGATAGCAAAATCCACAATCGAACATGTCCTTCAAGTCGCACGTTGCTTTCTACCACATCGTTTTAAACGAAGTTTTACCATAACAAACATTCCTCTTTTCATTGCAAAGTGGTATAGAGAATTGATCCAATATGGATGGAATCATGAATAGTCATTGATTTAGTTTTTTTATACTAATTAAAACTTGCTATCTATGGAGCAATATGGATAAAAGAAAGAGGAATGTAGGCAAGGTCACGTCCATTCTTGTAGATGAACAGTGAGACATCCGACTTGGATGCGACGAATCCCAACCGGTGTGCAAAATGAGCAAAACGCTGGTACCAAGCACGCGGAGCTTGCTTGAGACTGTAGAGCGATTTGTGGAGACGGCACACATAGTCGGGACAGCGAGCATCGACGAAGCCGGGAGGTTGCTGACAGTAAACCTCCTCGTCAAGATTGCCATTAAGAAAGGCGTTCTTGACATCAAGCTGGTGGACTGGCCATGCCTGTGAAACGACAAGGCTGAGGACGGTGTGTATCGTGGCCGGCTTGACCACGGGGCTGAATGTCTCGTCGAAGTCGATGCCCGGCTGTTGAGAGTAGCCACGGACCACCCATCGAGCCTTGTAACGAGCAAGGCAGCCGTCGGAATGAAACTTGTGCTTGAAGATCCATTTACCTGAAACAACATGAGCACGAGAAGGTCAAGGAACAAGTGACCAAGTTTGCTTAGCAACAAGAGCATCAAATTCCTTGAGCATGGCGCGACGCCAGTGAGGGTCATGGAGAGCACCCCGGTATGTTTTGGGGATGGGAGAGGGGGTGGAGTGGGATGTCGTGAGGTTTAGACGATCTATGGGTTGGAAGAGCCCACGCTTTCTACGCCTACGGCTTGACCTAGGCTGTCGGGATATCTCCGTATATGCCGACGGTGGCCGTCGGCATAGCTTGGGCTGGGATTTGGGGCAGATCCTGGTAGTGAGAAAATTCGTGGAGTAGGATATAATGAACATTGTTAGCGGAGTAGCTGCCCCGGTTACATTGGGCGAGCCAGTAAACACGCTTTTGACAGGGCAAAGAGGCACCACGGTACATCAAGATTATATAGATCGTCGGTAAGATCGATCGAATGGCTGAGGATGCCGGATTACTGTGGAAGTGTGTAGGTAGTTTGTTTTACTGTTTTTTAATGGGCAACAATTTTAATAAAAACACATGGGCAATGATCATTGTTGTAGATTATTAGTAAATGCAATATGAATGTATTCACTTGCAGGTAATTCATGAAAAACATTCTTCAAATCCGTTCATAGATTGCTTTGCGGTATTTGTTGGCTTATATTTTAACTCCGATTTATTCATTCAAGTCTGGTTCATATATATCACTCCCCCATATGTATTCTTATTCATGCCAATGATTTTTAGGGAATAATTTATTGACCAAAATTTTGTTAGACATGCTTCCCATAGCATTGCTTAACTTCTTGACTGCAGTTTTAATTAGTTCGCTTAATTTCCGGGCTGCAGTCTCATGTCATCAAAAATAGATCGCAAAAGAAAGCTATGGGTAATGATTATTGTCGAGGCAAATAAAACATTGTATGAACATAATCATTTTGCAAACAATTGAGGTTCCAGGCTGCAGTTGGTCACTATACCAATTGAGGCAATGGGTCATCTAGTGTTGTTTATAGTATAGTAGCTACATTTAAACTGATAAATACATGCATTTTCCCAACTCTAGAGATAAAACACAATTAAATTTCAACAAAATATTATTAGCAGATTTGACAACCAAATGCTAAATATAAATCTTTGTATACATTATCTGCTAGCTACTTATTAGCAAAGCTCTCCGTCCAGAACATACGAACTATCCACAGATGCATGGATGCATGCACGAACGAACAACGGCCCTGCCTTTGGTAAACAGATTAGCTAGCTGATCAGCTTCATGGGTTAGATGGCCCACGGAACCTCGGCTGTCGGCTTTGCCACGGCCTTTGTATCATGATTATATTGTATGTGTGAGATTAACTTTCAATCTTATAATCATGTAAGTCAACAGCCCGCAGGGCCAATCCTGTATAACAAACCCAACTCTTACACTGTATGATTTCCCGAGAAAAATACGTACGTACATATAAAATTTCAGTAGACTCGATCCCTATTAATTCCACTACTTTATTCCATCACAGTCGTCCATAACACCTTGAGTATTACTTTTTTTGTCACATCCTCAAGTGAAATTCCGCATCAATTACTCAACGTCACAAACATTAATAATATGAATAATCCCATATATATTAAGTTAAATAAATAATAACCACATCCTATATACCTAAGAGATTCATCCCCACTATAGCCGCGGGGACTCGAACCGAAGACGTCCTGGTTCACAATACTAGGCAGTAACCACTCCGCCAACCAACCCCACATGAGGACTTTGCTCTATTCCTGTCTTTTCTTCTTGGTAGTCTTCGTTTCCTTCTTCTTTTCCCCCTTTTTCGTATTTCTTTTTTCTTCCTCCTGGTTCTACAAACTTTCGGAAAATTCGTGATTCAATTTAAAATAGATGAACTTTTTCTCAAATTTGAACAAAAATTTATAAACTTTTTTCAAATACGATGAACTTTTTTCAAATTGGATGAACTTTATTTCAACTTCGATGAACTTTTTCAAAATCAATGAACTTTTTTCAAATTTGATGAAAAAATTTCATATCCGATGAACTTTTTTTGTACATCTCACAAAATAGATGAACTTTTGCTTCAGATTCGATGAACTTTTTTGAAATTCTATGAACTTTTTTCAAATTTGATGATTTTTTTAATATGATGAACTTTTTTAAAATCCGGTGAACTTTTTTCAAATTCTATGAAGTTTTTCCCAATTTGATGAACTTTTCTTCAAATTCGATGGTCTTTTTTCAAAATGGATGAAATTTTGTCACGAAATTTTTTCAAAATCGATGAACTTTTTTGAGTTTGTGAACTTTTCTTCAAAAATGGCGAGTGTTTTCAAATTCACGACATTTTTCAGAATAATTCAAAAATCGAAGTGATATAACAGACGGTATTATGCAAATAAATAACGCGGCCATGCAGTTCTTATACTGTTGTCGCTGTTTTCTGTCACGAATGTCCATTGGTTCTAGTCGTTAGCTAAACTCAGAGAAGAAAGCACCGACTTGAGTTCGAATCCAGGAAACGCATATTTTTGCAATTTTCGACCTCGCTGCGATCCTCCTTCATGGGCCGGCCCAACAAGGTGCGGCCGTGTGCGCCAGCGAGGGCGCATAAGGCGCCGAACAGGAGCTCTCGGATTTACTACCTGAGCGACTCTACAGATTTCTTATGCCTGGGCTATGCAAAGCCTACAATTTTTCCTCCTGGGCCGACCCAGCCAATATTTTGTACGTGGCCTATTGGGAACTTATTGTTGGGCCCATGTGACTCTTATCATATCGTATTATTACCTGCTCTCGGTTCATCTCCCTCCTGGGATTCTGATCGCCGCCGGTCTCTTCCTCTGCCGCGACCGACGCTCTCCCCGTCTCCCGAGCTGGATTGCAACCACAAATAATCTAGAAACGGCAGCATTCATCCGTCAGATGTTCCTGTTCTCGCTGTTAATTCCTATGAGATTGCAACCACAAATAGGCTGAGTTCCTGTTCTCGCTGTTAATTCCATGGCCAGCCTATGAGATGTTCTTCAACGCCATTAGCGGACGGAAGAAACAGAAGAAGAAAAAACACTTGATCCGTCGTCTTGAGAACGGCCCAAGACAGAGGGCAGATCCTCAGAAACGCGGCAAAGACGTCTGATCTGTACATGCATCTTCCTTCGAATCTTTTGATCCCTTCGGCGGCCTCTCTTCCATGTCAAGTGACATCGGATACAAGATGACATATCACATGGCTGGTAAGTTATTTTCCTTGGCAATTTGCTTTGACCTGATAATTCTTAGCTATAGTATGCACGGGAAGTTTCTTGCTTGCCTGGTTTGTTTGCTTCTTATGCATCAGGATTGATTGATTTCGTTCTTGGTGGGACATCATGATTTTTGCTACTGTTCACGGATTAATAGGTTCTAGCGAGTGCGCGGTCACCATCGTTAACAAGTCAATGGATATCGTCAAGACTCAGTTTGTGCTGTACCTATTTATCTCATATTATATTTTTATATCTTGCTTACAATCCTCATTCTTTATGCTGCAGCCGGAGGTGTGGCATTCCTTCTTGCAAATTGCAACCTTCCAGTTCGCATTAACATATTATTATTCCCTCTCAATTACTTTTACAGTTTTCCCCGGATATAATTAATGATGTCATGATTTAGCAAAAACACTTTGGGAGAAAATAAAGTGTTTGTTGTGTTCTTAATTGGCTCATCTTTCAGGCATTAGCCGAATGTGGTGATGAAGATCAAGAGACACATTGCTCTCCATTCTCATCCAAAAATAATCCATTTATGAAAAAAGGTCCAAGAAACGAAATAGAAGAAATTGTTAGTTGAATCATGCTGTCTATTTTTCTTGGCATATTCTTTCGATTTTTCAACTAATATCTGAATAGAATCCCTCCTATTCCTTACCAAAGAGGCGGCATTAAGAGTTTATATTTCTCAAGTTAGATAATATTGTAGATGCAATCTGTGTGTGTTCCTTTCCTTTTATATGATAAAGTCAGTGAAAAGTAGAACTAATAACTAACATTACCGTAGTGACCCATCTTACTTTTATTCCTCTTCCCAATGTGTCGTTTTAGTTGTACTAGCTTTGTTTGGCTCGATATTTAATTTCCAACAAGTGATCACTTTTTTTCTCAAGCTTTTACTCATGTAGTTTCATTATGAGGATTTAAACAGGTTTATTTTATAATAAGAACTTAACATACTCTGACCTCTACTCTTTATGTTTGATGTAGATTATATGTTTGCTCTGCTGCTACACAATGAAGTTCTGGAGCATTCGTTATGCCTTGGTAGTATTGCTCCATTGTTCAGGGCATTATGTTGAGAGCCATGTGACAAGTATTTTTGGCATCAACCGAGACTTAGGCATGAGATGCAACAGTGAATTCTATTTCAGAAAACAAGCACGGTGGAACAATTAAGTCGAGATTCGGTTGACTTTTAAATCTACCTGCATGCATTGCATGACACTCATTAATATTTTCTTTCTTTCTGTGATGTGTGCTCTTGATGAATGAGTGTCGTCTATTCCATTATCCAATTACAAAATTAAAGATGAATGATCAAAGCTTCTTCACTAGGAAATAATGTTGTACATTGTTTCTACTATGTGTCGATTTTTATTTGGCACCTGCCATTGCTTATCATCTTGATTTCTACTTTTAATCAGACACTTCAAATTTAGATCTCATAATTACTTCCTTGAAATAAATTAATTGCTAATCGGGTCAGTTTTTCAATGCTAAAACAAATATAGCTTTTCTTACTTTTAATCATATACTTAAAATTTAGCTCTCATGAGAACTTGCTTGAAATAAATTAATTCCCAATTGGGTCAATTTTTCAATGGTAAAAGAAATATAGGTTTTCTTACATTAGTTTACAAGCAGAGGTCCCGCCGCAACGCGTGGGGAATCATCTAGTTGAATAAATATTTCCAACACATCCAGAACGTACGAACCTTCCACAAATCCATGCACGAACGAACAACGACCAACACAAAATGCATGCACCTCCCTTTGGGAAACAGATTAGCTAGCTGATGAGGTTCATGGGTTAAATGGCCCGCGGAAGCCACGGCTGTCGGCTTTTCCGCGGATTTGGGTGTGGACGCCGAGGCTGCCTGCGTCGACGGTGTTGATGTTGCTGCGGCTATCAGCCTTGCCGCCGCCTTTGGCATGGACGGCACTCTCAGTGCGGATGCCGAGGATGTCGGCACTGGCGCGGACGTCCGCATCAACAAGGATGCGGGCCGCGTTGGTGGCTTCGCCCCGTTCCCCGGCACCGGCCACCTGATTGGCCAGCATCCTGCCGGCCGCCGATGCAGTGGGCACGAGAATGACGACGGCGACCAGGAGGAGGAGCAGCACGGTGGTCCGAGCCACGGATGCCATAGATCGATCACAGATGCAGGGCGTGGTTACGAGATGAGGTTGGTATGATTCTACTACTAGTCTAGGTAGCAATGAGGCTTATGCGTCTGCTGTGTGCCTCGGCGTTTGTGTCGTCCCTATATATATGCTTATTTTCTAGGAGGCAGGCGGAGGGGCTGGAGCTCAGGTGTGATCTTAGCTACATGCATGCACCATATGGTCCAGCTAGCATATCAGAGGAACGCGCTAGCGTATCAGCCGGTATCCCGTCTATTTAGGGTAGCTTTAGTTGATCAGTTCGTGCGGTCTCAGTGGTTGGCTCCAGTTGGTGTGGAGGCACGATATATAACTCATATCTCCTCGATACTACTACTATATTCCCTTTACTATATATAAGATATGAAAGTTTTTACTAGTGCAAGTGGCCGGTCCGATCCGGTTCTGTGAGATCTCTAGACGTGGTTGACTCACAAAGCGAGCATCCCTGTGGTTGCATTAATTGCTGGCAGCACGGAAGAGATAATGTAATAATAGAGGACAAACATTATCTCCAAATCTTGCTAGGAATTTTATTATTGAGGAAAGAAGATACGGAGAACCAGGAACTTTTCGTAGTCTCTAAGCCAATAGATGTGTTGATCTTCCTCCTCCCCATCATCTCAAGGACGAACACTCGTAGCAGCATGTGTGCCGCATCAAGCTTTCTCTCAAGGCCGATGTTTAGCCACCTCATTGACTTCCAGCAAGAGGTTGGCATCATGTGCCGAAAAAATCCCACCTCCATGGTCGTGTCCATGGCGACTGCGGCATCCATGGGTGGCATGTCCATCGAGAGGACGAAGAGGCAGCAGCCATGTCAAACATAAACCTCGACATCATTTCTTGCATGTCGAACGGAGTGCCCGTCCTCGCCATGTGGGTAAACAACGGGAGGAGGTTATTCTTTACCTTGTTGACGCAGTAAGTTGCAATACTGGCAACCAACCGTGGGTTCGTGAGCACGCCTTTGACTTTGGCGCGTTGTCGACGACACGGCTCACTGTCAATGGTGAAGAGGTTGCCACCCAGGATGTCGAAGATAGCGACGAACTCCACGCCCTTGGGAAAGTTGGCGTAGTTGGTCGTGAAGATATGTCGAACATTGGCAGGGTCACATGTTACAAAGTAGCGCATCCCGGTCCCAGGTGGGCCATGTGCCCTGAAGCTGTGGCCTGATCCGGCAAGGACCAATGTGAAGTAATCATACGAGTTGTGGAGGTTGGCCATGAAGGAAGGGAACATGTGTAGTACGTATAGACCAGTTTGTAGGAAGCACTACTGGGTTCTTTGATCTAAAACTAGCTTTGAGTTTCAAGTACAGGGGAACAAGTAGCAGGAGCAATGTGGAGATGAACAGAATTGACATTGTTATCAGTAGTGTGCGATATGCTACTACTTACTACTCTCTCTGTTCCTAAATATAAGTCTTTGTAGAGATTGCACTATAGACTACATACGGTGCAAAATGAGTGAATCTATATTTTAAAGTATGTCTATATACATCCGTATATGGTGTATAGTAGAATCTCTACAAAGACTTATATTTAGGAAACGAAGGGAGTAGATCTATACTTAAATGGACGTGGCTATGGCTTCTTATATGGACAAGTTCCCTCGATGATATCCCAGTCCATTGGTACTATACTAGCACTTGTGTCAACATAACTACACTTCATTAGGTTCAAAAGTGGGTGGCAGTTGGCAGATTTGGCCAGAAGCAGATTTGACAGTGCGCTGATAAGCAGATTTGGCAGTGCAGTACATAGTCGCGATCCGTAAAACTTCCCGGTCCGCTGCCTCGACACATGAAAGCCAACCCAGAGTTGTGCGTACATCTTTTCGCAAGCCAACCTGGATATGCTCAGACTGATTCTTCAGGGCGAAAATCTTGATTCCGGCCTTTGTGGTTGGGTCCGGGATGATGGCGATTGAGTGCCACTCACTTCTCAAAGGCGTTGCTTTTGAAAATCCTCGTCATCCATGTGGTGTCTATGGTTGGTGCGGATATGGTCTTAGTTCTAATTTGTTGATCGCTGATCTGATCACTTTGTTTTTTTTCATGAAAATGCATAGCTTTTGGTCGTATGACTTTGCTAGTTGTCGGTGTGGTTTTTGCGTATGTGTTGAGTTGGTTGTGCGCATCCTATTATGCAGAGGCTAGGTGTGTGCTCATTATGTTATAGATCTTCTTGATGCTTCATTTGAGCAAATAAAATTCACCCTTTGTTAAATAAAACATCTTTTCGCAAGCCATGTGCTCATCGTTAGCAAAATGTGGTGCACTATCGCAATAGTTTGTTCAGTGGAGACACTTGTAACTAGGAAGATGCTAGAAATGTGCATGGCCTGTGTGGTTCTACTCCAGCTATGGAGAATGACATCTATCGATGCTATACACATATATACTCCAACTTATTAACGTTAACGTTACGTTGGTCGCCAGCCAAGCCACTCAACTGTCTCGGCCACGGTTTATGGCCATGGTTTATGTCTATGGCCAAGGTTAGAATGTATTTGTACGGCGCCGACTTATTTTCTCTTATCTCTACGGCTCTAACTTATTTTTTTCTCAATTGTCCGGCCTGACTTGTATTTTCTCATTGGTACGGCAGTACGGTGTGGCTGGCGGGCTGAAGTAAATTGCAAGCCACGTATGCCATCGATTGATTCGTACGTGCATGTACGGTGCAAGAGATGAAAAGGACATCCTCAAAAAAAAAGATGAAAAGGACATTGCGTACGCGATCGAGCATGTGTTATGCAGGCTTTGGATTTGAGTTCTTTTACTCCCTCCAGTCCTTTTTACTCCACGTGTCAAGTCAAGCTTTACAAAATTTTATCAAATTTAATTATATTTAAAAAATATATAGATATACAAATGTTAAATATATAGAAAATGGAACTACATTCCATAAAGAATCTAATGATTTTGATTTGGTATTGTGAATGTTGATACTCTTTTCTATGAATTTGGTCAAATTAGAGATACTTTGACTTAGGACAAAACTTATATGCAGACTAAAAAGAACTGAAGGGAGTACGGTACAATCAATCAATTGTCGGCCGTCATTCCTGTGATTGGATGGCCCAAACGAGGCAATCTACACCAGATTTTGTGCAATATATCTCGTAGTCAGGGGCATTTGGGGTACTTCATTGTTTATCAATCACGCGGGGAGGTCCCCTCCCCTCAAAAAATGAGTTGAGGGCAGAAATGTAATTTTGTGTATTCATTTCCCCGTCCTGATCCCACAAGATGTTCATTTCCCTTACATGCACTGCCATCGTGCCCACCACCATCGGCTAACTAACGGCTAGGTTTGCGTCCCGTCGTTACCCCCGTCCATCCCACCCTGAACAGTCACCCTGTATTTCGGTGAGCATGTTGCTTACACAATCATGTAGTTTATGTATGCTTTGGATTTCTGATATTACCTCTTCACCCATGCATGTGTACCCATTATTTATGTTTCTCCACGAGCAACATAATTCCCTATTTCATATGAGAAAACAAGGTGGAAGCCCTATTGGTTTGCAACCACATACTCCCGCCGTTTTGTATTAATTTTGTCTTATGTCAAAACTTATAAAGTTCGATTAACTTTATATTCAGAGATATCAACACCTAAAATACTAAATAAATACAATATGAAAAGAATATCCCATCATGGATCTAATGATATTAATGATGTACAAGGAATGTTGTTATTTTTAGCCATAAAATTGGTCAAGCAACAAAAAATTTATATTAAGATGAAACTAACATGCAAACGTGATGAAAGAGTACATAGAAAAAAGAAATCAATTACTAGATTTTCGTCAAAGGGTGGATTTTATTGACCCAAAGTGAAGCATCAAAGATACAAACGTAGTGAGCACGGACCCCCAGCCTCTGCATATATACATGGACTACCCAAACCAATCTAGACATAAAAGTGAGTGCTTCATGTCTCTTGCCATGCCGACCAAAAGAGATAGAAGTTACAAGCAACCTGATGCATGAGCAAATTTAGGGCATTAACACGGATCAAGTTTCTAGCACTCTCACTCCTCTGAGTGCGTGTCTGGACATCCGTTTTTGTGTTTTGGACGAAAACTGTTGCTGTCTACTCCATGCGCGCGTAGTGTATGTATACGTAGAGATATCGAGGTGAGACATATGTTGTATGTGGGCCAAACTGCACTGGCGTGCGAGCAAGTGACTCTTGTGATCGTGTCGCTACTAGCTGCATAGCTGCTGCATTTTACCACTTCTGGTCATAACCCTGCTTGTCAATTTGTTGTTCTTACACCATCATCTCTTTTAGTTTCCAGTTAGTAACTCCTTGAAGTAGATCCCTTGGTGTGTTTCCAATACTCCTCCGGCTTGTGTATGGAAGTATGGAACAGATCAAGTGTTGATGTTCGTCATTCTCACGGTGGTTCCGGTGAGCATGGTATGCATCACCATGGCAGATGATTTTGTATCGACCTAGTGGATGGACCTCGCCGGTCAGGCAGACTGGATGATGGGAATTTTAGGTAGAGCGAGGTGTTTTGTGCAAAACATGTCAATGCCTACGTATGATTAGCTGTTAGATATGTGGGTTGTCGATAGAGTACGGTGGTCTCCATATTTAGGACCGTATGTCCACCATATAAACAAATTCGGTGTGATCTATACGCACATTTTCTAAATTGAGGGATGAAATTGCACGGTGCCAAATAATTTAGCGGCTCTGTGAGTACACTCCACTCCTTATCTATTATCATTAAGTGTTTTTGGATCGATGTTAATAATGTCGCAAGGGTAGCATGGCCAGCTACATGGAGTCATGTTGAAGGTGGAGCTGGAGTCTGATGGACGACTTCACTCTGTGCTGATGGAGGGGCTACGACGTAAGTGCACGGAGAATCGCAGCCTATTTCAGTGGGATAGCGAGAGACACGTGGATCGGATTGGGGCCCAATGGTCTGATGGAGATGTGATACTCGGCATCGGTCGGTGATGATCGGTGGTTCTCCGGCTAGCTACCCGAGAGACTCGACCAGGACAACAGAGGCTTGACGTGGTGATAGCGACGAGGCGTGCTGTAAGCACGGGATACAGTGATAGGCCAAGGCACTGGTGGTCAGACATGTGATCAGACAATTTGTGCAGGGGTGCTGAAGCAGTGTTGACGAGTACTGGATTCAAGTTGGTGACTGGGTCTATCGGTGCCGGAAGATGGACAGGAGTTGACCATGGAGAATCTGAGAAAGTGGCGGAGAGTCTGAAATTGTCAAAAGCTGAGAAAGTACATGGTCGTATATTCTGTGGTGTTCAGTGCACATGGCAAAGTGCGGATGACAAATATAGAAGGAGGCAGAGTGCTCTAGCTGTGGGACATGTCAGAGACTATCCGGGAAAAAAGGGCGAGACAACTGCGAATTTGACTCAGGGTGACACAGGGTGACGGTGAAATTCCTTCAACTTTCAGACAGACGGTCAAGAAAGAGCGGCGACGTTGAGTTCAGGTAACTCTTATATGTGGCGTTCAATATGTGAGTTGTTCATTTTCATGCAGACAGTGGTCGGTGTGTGATGGCGTTGAACGGATTCTCCGAAAATTGGGAGCACAAAGTAGAGTAATGAGGAATTTAATTTTTGCTCGAGTGTTGACTGTGAAGAAGACGAGAAGGGACTACAGTTGCAGGTGGAGTCATGTGGAGTCTGGTAGTAGCAGTGGTGCTCATGGCGTATCTCAAGTCCAATGTACATGGAGGTTCGATGCACGGACGAATTCAAGGTGGTGGAGAATATTCGCCAAGGTAGAGTTTGTTAGAGTTGTGTCGAATATTATTGTACAAGGTAGGTTACAGTTGGACTTGTAGTTGTATTGTGTTTAGATGAAATATGGAGTCGTGTCCAAGTAGGACACTTATATCCTAGGCCTCTCATATACAGCGGGGGTAGACACACGATGTAACCTATGCCAACATAATAGCACAGGTACGCAGGGGGAGCCGGCGGCGTGTGCCGGCGCTCGGGTGGGCGGCGTGCGGTATTGTGACGGTTTCACAGGGAGGAGCGCCCGTAGTCAGGCCCTGGGATGGGGATGTAGTCATATCGGTGAGCCTCGTTAACAAATCTCGGTGTCGTGCTCGTGTGATTGCTTGATCCTTGGTAGATTGACTGTGGTCTCGAATTTATTCTAACATTCTCAGATCACACCAAGTAGGTAGGTCAATTCAGGGCACTCCCAGATGCGTGATGCGCCTGATACACAAGGCAAACGCACGAGCTTGAGCAGCAGAGAAGCACATCTTCCTCAAGAATCTTATCAGCAGTGCTACATGTTCTTTTATCAGCAGGTCAATTCAGAGGAATATTGGGGGTTTACCAAAAGTAGAGGAAGATGAGCTGCTCTCAGATAGATCCGGGGTTTTACCCCCAATACAACCAGTAAAACGTAACTTTAACGGTTAAGTAAAGCAGGCGACCAAGGAGACAGTAATAATGTAACAAAGGTAATAATTCAAATAGCGACGACTCCAGTCTTCAGAGTCCTTTTTCTCGTACAAGCGTAAGTCGCCGCTACATGAAGATCAGATGGTCGACGATGAGCCCGCCCGGTTGCTGTTGACTTCTTCATTTAGTTAACAGCACGACAAGTGTCGATTTCTTCAGGTAACAAGATGAAAAGTGTCGGTTTCTTCAGCTAACAGCATGACAAGTGTCGACTTCTTTCTTCAGAAGATGATGCAGTCTGGTTGTTCCTGACATGGATGGAGATGTAAGTAATTGGCATGCTTCTGCCGGCCAGGGTCAGAATATTATGTGCCACAAGGCGGCAGGCTTCAGACTTCAGATATTACCTAGACAGCCACAGGCTACGCCTCTGCTAGCACTAGCAGCGTGGACAAGGAAGAATGGTTTACAAAGTCACAGGATTATTTTGACCGTGTGGATAAGGAAGAACGGTTTATCTTCGGCGCTGCGGGTGCGGCACATCCGTCGCGCTCCGGTAAGGTAAGCAGGCGCCAGGAGTGCGCGCACGGAATGGGAGTGGACGTGGGAGTAAGCCAAATGTGTAAGTACTAATCTGAATAGTCTGAGATGTACTAATACTACTGAATAAACGAAATACTAACCAAACTGACCATTAATCTGACAATTCAAGTCTGAGCGACGTCACAAAGGCGTCAGGCTTCAGATATGCCACCTTGCCTAGCCAATGTGTCTGCTTCCTCTTCTTTAGCATGGCTCCAGCCAGCACATAACTGCATAACCACTACCCCGCGGACCTGTTGCGCAAGTCAATTCATGACCCCATCCTTGGCAGCCAATTCTGAAACGTTTTCAACTCAGTTAACCTGATAACACCATGGAGCTAGCTAGTGTATTTCTTGCACTTCACTGGGGACTTAATTATTACTCGTACCTCGGATCATCGAACTCTGTGCAGTATTTAGGCACACCCGCTGCCGGAGACTTCAAGTATAGCAGTGCTTGCATATCGCCGAGAGCATGGCATCATAGATCAGGTTCTTTTCAGTGCCCTCAACATTTCAGCAACATTTAAGCCTTCTCCAATTACTCAGAGCATAATCTCCTTCTTACCTTTGCACTGCGAGTTGTCAGCTGCATCTTCCGGTATTTGGGGCTCAACACCTGCACAGAGTAGTTGATTCTTAGTTAGTTAGTTAGTGCAAAAAGCATCGTCTATCTGAATATTAACTACTGAGGCCTGACCGTGCTATTTTTCTTGCACAATGCAGCAGCCACGGAACGGGCCACCTTCGAAATATTTCTTGCAACAACTACTTGATCTGTGCCTTGGGGGATGCTGTTGGCAACGACTGCAGCAATTTCTGAGCGACCAGTTTATGCTTAGGATGGAATTTGATTGGTGCACTTATGTACACTTCAAAAGATCATGTAGCTGGTGGGGAAGAAGCAGCCCATCATCTGACGAGCATCTTGAGCTGCTTGATGGCACAAAAATGGTGCTCTTCTCCTCCTTCTCCAGTGATGATGATATCTTGGGACTTCACTATATTGCTAAATTTGGCGATGATCAATATCGTGCCTCCGTTCCATGCTCACATCTGCAAAGACCAAGTAAGTGAATTCACAGGATGATCACGAGAGAAACATAGCGAATTAAGGATAGCCAGGACATGGCTGCTAGGGTTTACCCCAAGTAGAGGAACATGAGCTCAATTTGGCATGAACAACTGGGTGTCGATTTCTTCAGTTAACAACATGACAAGTGTCGATTTTCTTCAGTTAGCGACATGACAAGTGTCGATTTCTTCAGTTAGCAACATGACAAGCGTCGATTTCTTCAGAAGACGCTTCAGATATTCGACAGACTGGTTGTAAGTCAATTCATCACCCTCCTTGGCAGCCTATTCTGAAATGTGTTGAAGCCAGTTAACCGCCGCCGTCTACCGCCCGCCGAAGAAGACAACCTTCCAGCAGATACTACTCAAGCAAGCAAGCATCGGGTCTGTATGGTTGAAAAGCAGGGGAGATGATCACCTCCCACGTCCACTCATCAAGCCAACAAATCATCCTTTTCTTTGGGGGGGGCAAATCTTCCAGGATTATTATGACTGCGTCGACAAGGAAGAAATGCGAGTATTATTACTTTGGCACGGTTCTGCCGGCTAGGGTCAGAATAAATTTGCCATATTACTAATACCGAATGAACAAAATACTAACCATCTGTAGTGCACACATTGAGTAATTGATGTGCTCAATCATCACGGAAATTTAATTCTGGGCGACGTACCAAGCTGCTATCACATACGTACCAAGCTGCAGGCTACGCTTCTGCTAGGCTAGCCAATGTGTCACTCTGCTTCTTCTTCCTTCGCATGGCTCCAGCAAGCATATTGCATCTCTATAGATCTGCATAACTCCTACTTCATGGACTTCTTGCAAGCCAATTCTGAAATATTTTGATGTCAGTTCATCCATAGCTACAGTATCTTGCAGAGTTGCACATCACTTGGGCCTATTTACCTCACATGAATCAATGTTCTGCAGTGTTTCAGGTGCACACATTGCTGGAGCCATCGAGTACGAGTGTGGCACTCCTTGCATACCACCATGATTATGGGATAAACTGGCTCAAGGACAAGCTGAATATTTCGCCAGCAGGCAGGGTAGGGTACCTTCCATTCCATGTTATGTTGGCTGGCAAAGCATCAGCAAATAACATGTGTAAGTGCTTGGCACGGGTCTGCCGGCCAGAGTCCGAACACTTTGCAATACATTGTACTAAATGAAGGAAAATACAAACCATGGAGCAATTTAAGGCAGTCTGAGCGACGTTACCAGGCGACGGGCTTCAGACATGCCGCCTAGCTGCAGGCTACGCTCCTGCTAGCCTAGCCAATGTGTCTGCTTACTTAGCATGGATCCAGCAAGCATACCGCATCTGTATCCGCATAACTCTTATTCCGGGGACTTGTTGCAACTCAATTCACCACCCTCCCTGGCAGCTGACTCTGAAACATTTTGAAGGCGGTTATAATTGATATAAGCTATCTCTCCAGCATATTGTTGTGAGCTTGACAGAATTCTTAACAATACCATACACCCATGGCAACACTCAACACCGTGGAGAGGCACGACATATTGGGTGAATGACTTGGAGGCATATTGGGCGAACCACAGCCACTTCTTTATTGAGTGGTTGATCTGCAAAACCAAGCACCGTTATAACTGAGACTAGCTACCAACAGTACATGTTGTCTGACTGAAATATGTAATAGAACAGTCAGAGTGAGGAACTTACACTTCCATCACTACTTAGGCAAGTTTCAGATGTAAACAGTTGAGCACCAAATGAATCCCTCACATTAATCAACATCCTGTAGGCCATTAAATTTCCTTAAACGACAAGAGTTATAACGAATACAAGAATACCTGGTATCACTAGAATGTTGACTGAAGTGAAAAACTGCAAACCTTATCGGTTGCAAGTATACCTGGTATCAGTAGAATGTGGACTGGATTAAAAACTGCAAACTTTATCAGTAGCAAAACACTGAAAACCAACTGATTTCCACAATTGTGCGATGATGACCTTCTGAACATTAAAACTGAACTTTCTAGATACACCATCAAGACTTCATGAGCTTTGGAGAAATATACACACACGTGGTACTGATAGCAAAGTAGCAGAAAGCCATCAGAAGCACAAGAACACCTGAACAGCAAGCCATCAGAAATTAGAATGCATCAACACCTGGTATTGACAATAACGTATAGTGGATGAAAACATTTTATAACCTTAATATGAGTTTCTTCAGTTCTTGACTCATATTCTCATTTATTCCATTATTCTGATTGTGAAACACAAATTACGCAAGTAGACTACCACGTACCACGTCTTGATGAAATGACGATAACCCAAATTTAAAATGCAAATATGAAGAAGCCTACAAGATCGAACGAACACCTGCACAGAGAACCAAAACAAGTGATGATCACAAATTACATTGGTAATTACATCTAGGAAGAAAAGAAAAGAGACTTGCAGAAGGTATTAGCTGCTAGTGACGTTGGTTTCTCGCATTGTGGAAAGATAAAGGGCGTTGATGAATAAATCTGAAATACTTTCACTATCGCTGAGAAGAAAATGGAAATCTGATACGGCGGGAGTATAAGTGGATTTCATTTTAACTTTTTGCGGTGAGTATAACCGTAAGTGGATATAAATAATATGGTACAGCAGGAGCAAAGTTCCATACTCACCGGATAATTTGTACAGGAAGGAAGACAAGTGTGTATGTATGGAAAGAGCAGAGCACTACAGGGCTAGAAGAATGTACAAGGGAACTCCAAGGCATTGTCCTGCTCATTGGATGGGAATAAATGCAGTGTTATTAAGCAGGGTCGCAAGAAAAGGGCAACATGGAAGAACACGAGAAAGTATGTTTTTGTTACCTTGGATCATCCTCTTATGGTTTTGGGGATGGTTCCCAACATCCACCTGCACTGCCGTTTTAGCACCTCGCTGCAGTCATAGACATCTAGTTTTTCCAGTGATTTGGGGAGGCCATCGCTGGGCAATGACGAGACGGCAGGACAGTGGTTGATTGATAACATCTTGAGGCTGGTAAGGTTGCACAACCCTGCAGGGATTTGCTGAAGATGGTGGAAATGCCTAAACTCAAGTTTCTGGAGGGAGGAGAGGAGCTGAAGGGCGTCCTCTTGCTCCTTGCTGAAGCGCTCCATCCCTTCAGGCCCGTACCCATGAAGTTTCAGCTTGGTGAGAGAGGAAGAAAGGAAGCTGCAGATGGGTGCAGCAAGGAGTCCTGCTGCGTCATCTGTGCAAAGCTTCCGCAGCGTGGATGCAACAAGCTGTGTTGGCTGCTCTTCTCCTCCTTCAACATCCTCCACAGCCCGTCTGGGATTTGGATCCCAATTAGCAAAGAATCTATGGCTGCCCCTGACTTCCAATTCCTTGAGCTGGCTGCCGGTGGTAAGGAGAGACTGCAGTCCCTGACATTTCAGGTCCTTTCCACAAAATTCCAGTACTAATCTGGTAAGAGAAGAAAGGTTTGAGAGAGGCTCTAGTGTCCCCATCCCTTCTAATTTCGTAAGCTCCAGGAATTGCAGGGAGGAAGGGAAAATGTGACTGGAGAATGAGAAGGCGGATAGAAACTTTGGGCAATACTTTATGCTTAATCTCTGGAGGGATCGCAAGGATTGGAGCCATCCTCCTCCAGGAACAAGAGTTGGCGAGTCCACCAGGACCAGCTCTGGGTAGGAAAGGAGCTTCAATTTCTGTAGTGAGTCACAGAGATGAGCTGGGAAGAGCAGCACTCCATCATCCTCTTCCTCTGTTGCTGCTGTTATTTCACCTCCCCCCATCTCTGATGCTGTTTGTCGCAGATCCACCCCCACTACCAGCTGTGTTATGTTTTTACAATCCCGTATCTCCAATTTGGAGAGCTTTGGGAGGTGTGGGAAGAGCTCTGTCAGTTCATTCCAACTATTACCATTTAAGTGGCAGATCTCGATGTGCTCAACAGGGAGCTGCCATTCCACATCACCCTGACCTCCTAGTGGTCCAGCCAGACCAGCCAGACCAGCTGAATGCCTTAAAATCAGTGTCTTCAGCGAGGTTAGCATCAGAAGGTGCTTCAACTCCAAAGGTGGGCATCTCTCGAGTGTCAGCTTCTCAAGACCTGTTTCTTTATCGAAAACTAACACTTGGTCTAACCTTTGCAGATCACCCCATCCAATGATTTCCAGTTGTGCTCCATGTGATGATTTTGAGTATGCAAACCTCTTTAGTAGCTTGACACATTCAATCGTGACGCGACGCAAACTCTCAATCCAGGAGGTGGGAATCACGGACGAGAATTCTGGACAGTCTTGTATCTCAAGCTCACAAAGATCCCCCATGTTCCGTAAAGAAGGGAAAACCTTCCAAGAAACACCATCAAGACGAAGAGATTGTAGAGCTTCAACAGCAAGCTCATCACCCAGCCATGTTGGACAAGTGGGGCCTCTGTGCCCTCTAATGCACAACACTTCAAGATTTTCATGTGGTCGAAGGCACTCAAGAACCATTGCTTCCACACCAGGCTCATCACTAGATCGCTTACTATCCCAATCCAATGTTAACCTCCTCAAGTATTTTTCTCAATCAGTTTTGCTTGAGCTGCTTCTTTTTTTGTATGTATTTTCTCAAGGTTGTAGATGCCAAGCTCCCATAGCTTGGTCAGTGGCTCTAGTTGCTTTGGTTCAAATCCTTCATTTTTTTTATTGACCCGAAATACCTTCAACTTTTCCAAGAGCTGAATTTTTCCCACATTACAAATATCATAATGAAGCTTATCATCTCTTGGGGTATAATAATGGCACAATTTTGCAAGGTTGCTCGTGTCTTCAGGAAAATCACCACTGCTAGACCATGACTTAAGATCTAGAACCCTTAGATGATAAAATTTAGAGATGTTAATTGGTAAACACCCTAGACATAGGAATCGTAGGTGGACAAGTCCTGAAAAATTATGTACCATGGACTCCACGGGATACTTCAGGAGGGGCAAATAAAGAACACGAAGAGCATTTGCTTCCCCGAGAAAATCACCAAATATCTTAGCAGAACCTTCATCCATTGCTCCAAATAACATCAGTGTTTGCAAATGTTCAACCTTCAATCTTGTCTTCAGTTTTTCCAATTCCCTCTTTAATTTTTTACCATTATATCCACCCAAGTTCTCTATGCTTATAGACAAGTGTCGGGTGGATGGCTTAATTTCTACCGATCCAACATCAGGGAGACGAAGACGAAGACAGTCATGTGATGCAACCTTCAATGCCAACTCATGCAGTAGGTCATGCATAACATACCGCAGACCACCATCAGTTTTATATTCTCTGAAAAATCCATGGATGACTAAATCATTCAAAATGCTCAGACCTATGCCTTCAAAGGTTGGGTTTTGATCAGAAGGTGTCAAAATATCTAGTCCGATCCATAGGCTGATGAGCTCACGGCTTCTGAAACGGTAATCTTCAGGAAATAATGCAGAATAGGAAAAACACCGTTGCAAATGGAAAGGGAGAAAGCCATAGCTAAGCTCCAAGGCAAGCATAATTCCATTGGACTGTTTCGCCCATTGTTTGCTGTTTAGGACCCTTTTCCAATGAGCCAAACTAGGGTCTGTCCTCAGTAATCTACCAACGGTCTTTGCTGCAAGAGGGGAGCCCTTCAGTTTTCCCATTATCTTATCTCCAGTGTCAAGCAAAAAACGTTTATCCCCTGGACATTGCTCAACATCAAAGACATATACAAGGAATAACTTCTTAAACTCTCCAGGTTCTAAACCGTTCAGTTCTTTTGGCTCTGCACTTTTCTTAACCTGGTCTGCTATTTCTTTTTGCCGAGTTGTGACTAGAATCACGGAACCCTTCTCTTGTGACTTGCCGAGTATCAACAATAGTTTTTTCCAGTCATCCACATCAGTAAACTGCCATATATCATCCAATACAAGTAAGAACCTTTTGTGTTTCAATCTGTGTTCAATCAGCTCTTGTGTTGTGCTACACCCATTCTCACCTTCAACCGCAAGGGTATCTTCTTTAATCTGTTCTAGCACCTTACCCAGGTTGAAATTGAACGACACACATATCCAAATCCTGACTGGAAAATGATTCTGCACTTGCTGGTTGTTATATATGTGTTGTATCATAGTTGTCTTCCCCATTCCCCCCGGACCAATAACCGGAAGCACAGTTAGACCCTTGTCACAGTATTGACCCTCGGTGATATCATGTATGATATTATTCATGACATGGTCCCTCCCATACAGTTTTGGCTCTGCACTCTGAGGTGTGGTGGTGGCACGACGCTGAGCAATGTCTAGGACAGTTCTATGGCCACAAGTCTGCAGAATATCCTTAACATCATTACGCATAAGCTTTAGTTGCTCTACAGTGTCCCTCATCCTTTGGGAGAAATCAGCCCTGTTAAACTCAGGCATCGGTGTTTCTTGCGCAATGCCACGATCTTCATCACCACGAACATGTGGATGTGGGGAACATGAGGAAAGGAGAAGTTTACCGAGGCTGGGCATGCATCCGCTGACCTCCTGGTTGGCTTGTGATGCTGAGAACGAATCGCCGTGTGACCTCTGCTGGAGCTCAGCACGCTGCCATGGGAAACAGTTGACCAGTTTGCCAAGAGCTTTGATGGTGTGGCGAGCATCAAAGGCGAGGTCACGGAGGACATCGTCGCCGTGCTGGTCGGCAGCGTCGTACGTGCCGTGGAGCTCGTCGTGGATGCGGAAGTAGTCCAGCTCGTCCAGCAAGTCCTCGGCATTGTGCGCCGAGTCCCACAGCTTCTGCAGCATCTTCTCCGTGGCCAGCCCAGGGAGCTCCTTGGTGGCAGCTATTTCGAGCGTGGCCTGCACCTTCTCCAGTTCAGTTTTGAGGGCCTGGATGTTGAGACCAAATGTCCTGGTGGCCGCCCAAGCCTCCAGCACGCCATCCGCGACCGGGGCTAGCGCCTTGCTCACCACCCATTGTGCGGCGCCGAGGGCGGTCTCGGCCATCCCGTGGCCGGATGCAGGGATGGACAAGGGCGCCTGCATCAATCAAGGAATCAAAAGAAAGTCAATGGTAAACAGGCTGTTGGTAGCTGCAAATTAAAGGAGAGGAGTGTGCACTAGTACATACCTTGATGGTCCGCCGGTGATGGATACCGCTGCCGCCTGCCTGATCCTAGCTAGCTGCTGCAAAGGGGGGGTTGGGTTGGGCTGAGTCGTTGAGAGAGCCCTGAAGTTTGGTTTGAGAAGTCTGGCAATTTTTTTCTTTTCTTTTTTGTGAAAACCTGACTGACGATGCAGAGTGTGTGTAGTTTGGGCTGATGCAAGCAAGCTGGCGTACAGGGAAATGGAGTGGCACTGGTTGGCGATGTTGATCTAACTCTCACCAAATTGCTTGGACAGAAGAGAAGCATTGGTTGATTCGATTGTGATGGTGGAGTGTTGGTACGATCCAGTGGCATGGAATGGGAAGTCTGGCCCAGACCTTTTCTTGTGCTGGGCTGAAAGCAAAGCTAGAGGTGCCGGCATCGCACATGAGCTCTCTCTGCTCCGTCCCAACATACTCACTACTCCTTGGCAGGACTAGTCAAGAAGCTCATCATTTCAGGAGCATCTTCTCAAGACCCTACAGTCTGGAATAGGATTTCCGGAATACAACTCAAGGCCAGGACATGAAGCAACCCAGCTGAGATGAGAAGCATTCTTTCTTCTGCTGAGAAGAAGCCGGCCATTTATTTTCACCAACAGGCAGGTCCGTACCCTCCGTTCCATGTTACATCTGCAGAGGCCAAGTAGGTGAATTCAGAGGATGATCGCGAGAGAAATATAGCGAATTAAGGATAGCCAGGACATGGCGGCTAGGGTTTACCCCAAGTAGAGGAAGATGAGCTCCAGGGCTCTCGAAGATGAGCCTGGTTTGGCGCGACCTGACCGCTGGGTGTTGATTTCTTCAGTTAACAGCATGACAAGTGGCCATTTCTTCAGAAGATGCAGTCTGGTTGTTCCTGACAAGGACATGTGTAATAAGTAGAGTAATTGTCAGGGCCAGAATATATAGTAGTGTACAAATACCGAATGACCAAAATACAAACCATGCCTCACTGGATGTACTCACGAGGGTGATAGGTTTCAGATATGCCTAGCTGCAGCTGTGCTTCTTCTAGCCTAGGCACTGTTTCTGCTTCTGCTTCTTCTTCCTTACCATGCATGGCTTCAGAAATTTTCCGCAGCCTGGTTGCAAGTCAATCCATCACCTCCTTGGCAGCCGATTCTGAAATATTTTCTAGTCGGTTAACCTGAAAAGAACATGTAGCTATCTCACAAAGTTGAACATGTAGCTATCTCACATGTAGCTATCTCAAAAAAAGAAAAGAAAAACTAAATGTCCATTTCACTATGTTACACAATACCGTATTTATTTTGGAAATGCGCAAAATATTCATGTGCTGATTTGAGATGCACTGTTGAGATGAAAACTGTTGTTCTTCTTTATTATGTTTCCTTTTCTGAATAGGTAGAGGTTCCGTGATCTCGGCTGAAATACTGTATTTCCTCGGCCAGGAACAATCCATACTGTCAACTACCCCCATGTTTGTCACGCCTGAAATAGCTACCCCGAGTGCCAAAATAAAATGCCATCCTAATCTTGAGCTCAAATGCTCCTCTATATGGGCAGCAAAATAAAGAATAAACAAGTTGAAAAAGCGAAAATAAAATGCCCTTCTAATCTAGACCTCAAATGCTCCTCTATATGGTCAGCAAAATAAAGAATAAACAAGTCGAAAAATTCAGACATTCTTTTATAACAAACATTGCTTAGTTTACTTCTTGTGTGCAATTTTTTTTTTCTTCACGAAATCACATTTGTCTTTTTGGAGCATTGCTTTTGTTTCCTTTTTATCCCAGAGCATTAGGAATGTATTTTTCTTCATGGCAATTTAAGTGTATGTAGAACATTCAACAATATTCGTTGCCGAAAAATTCAGAATATTCTTTTTTTTATTTGACTCATAGAGGAGCGTTTGAGGTCGGGAGCAGAAACTTAGGTCCCTCTCAGTAAGGCAGGCATTCCGCAAACCATCGCCGGCAGCACTCGTCTCCCCTCCCCGCTCGCCTCCGTTGGAGGAGGTGGTCGGGCATAGCCTGTGCCGCGAATGGCAGAGGGCAGAGCGCCCCGAGAGACTCATGGCAGCTGGTGTAGCCTCCCCCGGCGGCAAAAGGGGGGTTGGGTTGGGCTGAGTCGTTGAGAGAGTCCTGAAGTTAAGTTGGTTTGAGAACTCTGGCCAGTATTTTTTGTGTGAAAACATGAGTGATGATGCAGAGTCTTTGGGCTAACGCAAGCAAGCTGACGTAGAGGGAGAGAAGCATTGGTTGATTGTGATGGTGGTACAGTGGAGTAGCATGGAATGGAATGGGCAGTCTGGCCCAGACCTTTTTCTTGTGCTGGGCTGAGAGCAAAGCTAGAGGTGCCGGCACCGCACATGATAAGTTGGATGATAAGTTGGCAGGGCTAGTCATGAGGATGGATGATAAGTTGGATGGCATCTTGTCCTGGCCGAGCAGCGGGAGCCACTGAGCTGAAGCAAGCGAGCGTGGACATGACCTGACCCGGCATAAGCATAAGCACAAGCACATGGCGGGCATGCGGGTGGGAAGAGATGGAAGCTCACCTGACCTGACCTAATCCGGAGGCGCTTGCTTCCAGTTCCAGCGACGGATGCGACGCGCCTTCGCCGTTGCCTGCCATCCGACGGTGTCTCCGTGCCGCCGCCTCTGCCGCCGTCGCCGGGAGCGGAGCAGAGCAGAGAAGAGAGCAGAGGAGGAAGGAAATGTTGGGTTGGGCCACTCCGGTGCAATGACTAGTCGCCGGGCCAGGTACATGGGCCTATCACTACATGGTGTCAGCATGCGACTACCCATTACTAGACACACACAGAAAAAAAAAAACAAATGTCTCCTTTGTCTCAAAAATGTGTCTTCTGCATAAATTAATTAAAAAAGATCATGTGCCCGTCATCCTCGACCTCCACTCACCGTCCTACAACGCGTGGCGCACCTACTTCGCGCTTTTGTTCCGCTCCTACCGTCTCATCGAGCACGTTGATGGGAGCGTCGACTTCCGCGACATGAAGGACGACGACGAGTGGCTTGCCGTGGACGCCTGCATCGTCAAGTGGCTCTTCCTCACCATCTCTCCAGGCCTCTTCAACATGGTGAACTCCCGTGACCCCTCAGTGTACGCCATGTGGACACGGCTGTGCGATCTCTTCCTCGACAGTCAGCTCCAACGCCGTGTCTTCCGCCAAGATGAATTCTTCATTATGCAGCAAAACGATCTTTCGATCGATGAGTACTGCACGCGGCTGAAGGTTCTCGCCGACGAGCTGCGCGACGTCGGCATGAACATCGACGACTCCGTCCTCCTCACCAACCTCCTTCGGGGCCTCCACCCCGACCTCGGCCAGTCCGCCGCCAACCTCTCCCTCGTCACGCTGACATACGCGAAGGCGGTCACGTACCTTCGTATGGAGGAGAAGCGCCTCCGCCACTCCGCCCGGCAGGCCACCCACGCCGCTCTTCACGTTGGCGTCGCCGCCGACCACGGTGCTTCCCCAACTCAGCCGGGGCCGCGCGCGTCTGCTCCTGCCCCGCCACCCGCGCCCGCGCCCTCCGGCGGCCGCAAGAAGAAGGGTCCCGGGGGCCGGGCCGCAACTCCAACATGACGCCGCGCCCTCCCGCACCCGCCGCGGCTCCTCCTCCTCCGCCTTGGCTCTCGGGGTATAACCCATGGACGGGTGTCGTGCATGCCTACTCTATGCCCGTTCCCCGCCCACCGGCTCCGGGTATTCTCGGACCACGGCCGACTCCTCCTCAAGCACTGCTGACCGCGCCGGTTCCCGCCGCGTACAGCGCCGCTGCGGCCTACGGTGGCCCATCGGCCCATGGTGGTCCCTCGGCATACGGCGGCCCTCCGGGCTATGGTGCAAATGGTGGCGCTCCTCCGGTCTACGACCCGGCGCTCCTCTCCAAATGGTGGCACAAAGCAAGACGCGGCGATATGTTGTGCTAGGGGTGACCTAACGTAGGGATAGGTGATACCGGCGAAAGGGGGAAAACATCCGGGAAAGTATTCCCGGTGTTCAGCGTTTTCGGACTGATGAAACGGAGGGGAAAATTGTGTGTTCGCTATGCTAGGGATGTGTGGCGGACAAACGGGCTGCGTATCCGGATTCGTCTCGTCGTTCTGAGCAACTTTCATGTACAAAGTATTTTCATCCGAGTTACGGGTTATTCTCTATGATTTTTCAAAGTTTTAAAGCTTTTCTCGAGTTCATTAATAATTCGAAAACAATAGCAAAACTGCTATGTGTACCCAACTATGGCTAGCCACAGTGGCTTGCAGGTGGGACCAGTGAGCTGGGTATGCCCAGTCAAAGGTTGACTGGTCAACATATGAATAGTGTAAGCGGGTCCCGCGTGTCATTTACTTAGATCTTTTAATCTAATTTTAGCATATTAATCTCACAGTTGGTCCCAGATGTCATTGACTGGCCTTTTAACTAATGGGTTATTTAGTGTGAGGGACCACCTGTCACAAAACCATAGGCTATTTAATTAACATATAAAGTAGCAGCCCTAAACTAATCTAATTAGTAGTACTAACTAATCTGGATAGGCCTCATACCCAGAACACGCACGCACGCACACCACACAGAACGCACTCACACATGCGCGCATGGCCGCTTGGCCATGGCCGGCCATGGCCAACAACAGGAGCAGCCGGCGGGAAGGCGAGGCCACGCGCGGGACGGGGCCCGGCCTGGGCGCAGTGGGAGCGGCGGCGGACGCGGTTAGGCGCCGGCGGCGGGGACAGGTGGCTAAGGCGGGGGGGGGCAAGTGCTGCGGCGGCGGCGGCGCTGCTGCCGTGCTCGGGCGCGCGGGAGGGAAGGCGGGGCCGCAAGCTTGGGCGGCAGCGGGCGCGGGCACAACCGTGGGGTGCGGCGGAGCTAGGCAAAGGCGCGCACGAGCGAGGCGACACAGCAGGAGCAACACCGACGAGGGGCGCGGCCGGGACCAAGCCTCGGTCATGGCGGCAGGAGCTCGGGGGTGGGGCTCATACGACAACAAATCCGAGGGGGAAAAGGGGGGAATGGGTGAGGCTCACCGAGGGGAAGGCGATGGCGAACTCAGGGTGGTTCGGGGAGGACCGGAGGTAGCAGATCGACGAGGCGGAGCAGACGTCCATGGTCGAAGAGGAGGGGTCGATGGCGGCGGCTCTGGGTCGCTCCAGTAAGAGCCGGTTGCCGTAGAGAACTACGACGAAGGGGACCGTCTCGTGGGAAGCTTCTGGCGCCGCGGGGAGGCTCCGGTGAAGGAAATATGCCCTAGAGGCAATAATAAAGTTATTATTTATTTCCTTATATCATGATAAATGTTTATTATTCATGCTAGAATTGTATTAACCGGAAACATAATACATGTGTGAATACATAGACAAACAGAGTGTCACTAGTATGCCTCTACTTGACTAGCTCGTTAATCAAAGATGGTTATGTTTCCTAGCCATAGACATAAGTTGTCATTTGATTAATGAGATCACCTCATTAGGAGAATGACGTGATTGACTTGACCCATTCCGTTAGCTTAGCACCCGATCGTTTAGTATGTTGCTATTGCTTTTTTCATGACTTATACATGTTTCTCTGACTATGAGATTATGCAACTCCCGTTTACCGGAGGAACACTTTGTGTGCTACCAAACGTCACAACGTAAATGGGTGATTATAAAGGTGCTGTACAGGTGTCTCCAAAGGTACTTGTTGGGTTGGCGTATTTCGAGATTAGGATTTGTCACTCCGATTGTCGGAGAGGTATCTCTGGGCCCACTCGGTAATGCACATCACTATAAGCCTTGCAAGCATTGTGACTAATAAGTTAGTTGCGGGATGATGTGTTACGGAACGAGCAAAGAGACTTGCCGGTAACGAGATTGAACTAGGTATCGAGATACCGACGATCGAATCTCGGGCAAGTAACATACTGATGACAAAGGGAACAACGTATGTTGTTATGCGGTCTGACCGATAAAGATCTTCGTAGAATATGTGGGAGCCAATATGGGCATCCAGGTCCCGCTATTGGTTATTGACCGGAGACGTGTCTCGGTCATGTCTACATAGTTCTCGAACCCGTAGGGTCCGCACGCTTAAAGTTACGATGACAGTTTTATTATGAGTTTATGTATGTTGATGTACCGAAGGAGTTTGGAGTCCCGGATGAGATCGGGGACATGACGAGGAGTCTCGAAATGGTCGAGACGTAAAGATTGATATATCGGACGACTATATTCGGACTTCGGAAAGGTTCCGAGTGATTCGGGTATTTTTCGGAGTACCGGAGAGTTACGGGAGTACGTATTGGGCCTTATTGGGCCATACGGGAAAGAAGAAAAAGGGCCTCAAGGGTGGCCGCACCCCTCCCCTTGGTCTGGTCCGAATTGGACTAGGGAAGGGGGGCGCCCCCTTCCTTCCTTCTCTTTTTCCCTTCCTCTTTTCCTATTCCATATGGGAGGTGGAATCCTACTAGGACTAGGGAGTCCTAGTAGGACTCCACACTTGGTGCGCCCCCTCCTAGGGCCGGCCTCCTCCTCCCTTGCTCCTTTATATACGGGGGCAGGGGGCACCCCAGAGACACAACAATTGATCCTTGAGATCTTTTAGCCGTGTGCGGTGCCCCCCTCCACCAAATTACACCTCGATAATATCATTGCGGAGCTTAGGCGAAGCCCTGCGTCGGTAGAACATCATCATCGTCACCACGCCGTCGTGCTGACGAAACTCTCCCTCAACACTCGGCTGGATCGGAGTTCGAGGGACGTCATCGAGCTGAACGTGTGTAGAACTCGGAGGTGCCGTGCGTTCGGTACTTGATCGGTCGGATCGTGAAGACGTACGACTACATCAACCGCGTTGTGATAACGCTTCCGCTGTCGGTCTACGAGGGTACGTGGACAACACTCTCCCCTCTCGTTGCTATGCATCACCATGATCCTGCGTGTGCGTAGGAAATTTTTTGAAATTACTACATTCCCCAACAGTGGCATCCGAGCCTGGTTTTATGCGTTGATGCTATGCACGAGTAGAACACAAGTGAGTTGTGGGCGATATAAGTCATACTGCTTACAGCATGTCATACTTTGGTTCAGCGGTATTGTGAGATGAAGCGGCCCGGACCGACATTACGCGTACGCTTACGCGAGACTGGTTTCACCGTTCGGAGCACTCGTTGCTTAAAGGTGACTGGCGGGTGTCTGTCTCTCTCACTTTAGTTGAACCGAGTGTGGCTACGTCCGGTCCTTGCGAAGGTTAAAACAGCACCAACTTGACAAACTATCGTTGTGGTTTTGATGCATAGGTAAGAACGGTTCTTGCTAAGCCCGTAGCAGCCACGTAAAACTTGCAACAACAAAGTAGAGGACGTCTAACTTGTTTTTGCAGGGCATGTTGTGATGTGATATGGTCAAGACATGATGTGATATAATGTGTTGTATGAGATGATCATGTTTTGTAACCGAGTTATCGGCAACTGGCAGGAGCCATATGGTTGTCGCTTTATTGTATGAGATGCAATCGCCATGTAATAGTTTTACTTTATCACTAAGCGGTAGCGATAGTCGTAAAAGCAATAAGTTAGCGAGACGACAACGATGCTACGATGGAGATCAAGGTGTCGCGCCGGTGACGATGGTGCGGTGCTTCGGAGATGGAGATCACAAGCACAAGATGATGATGGCCATATCATATCACTTATATTGATTGCATGTGATGTTAATCCTTTATGCATCTTATCTTGATTTGATTGACGGTAGCATTATAAGATGATCTCTCACTAAAATTTCAAGATAAAAGTGTTCTCCCTGAGTATGCACCGTTGCAAAAGTTCTTCGTGCTGAGACACCACGTGTTAATCGGTGTGATAGGCTCTACGTTCAAATACAACGGGTGCAAAACAGTTGCACACGCGGAATACTCAGGTTAAGCTTGACGAGCCTAGCATATACAGATATGGCCTCGGAACACAGAGACCGAAAGGTCGAGCGTGAATCATATAGTAGATATGATCAACATAGTGATGTTCACCATTGAAACTACTCCATCTCACGTGTTAATCGGACATGGTTTAGTTGCTTTGGATCACGTAATCACTTAGATGATTAGAGAGATGTCTATCTAAGTGGGAGTTCTTAAGTAATATGATTAATTGAACTTAAATTTATCATGAACTTAGTCCTGATAGTATTTTGCAAATTATGTTGTAGATCAATAGCTCGCGTTGTTGCTTCCCTGTGTTTATTTTTTGTTCCTAGAGAAAAATTATGTTGAAAGATGTTAGTAGCAAAGATGCGGATTGGATCCGTGATCTGAGGATTATCCTCATTGCTGCACAGAAAAATTATGTCCTTGATGCACCGCTAGGTGACAGACCTATTGCAGGAGCAGATGCAGACGTTATGAACGTTTGGCTAGCTCAATATGATGACTACTTGATAGTTTAGTGCACCATGCTTAACGGCTTAGAATCGGGACTTCAAAGACGTTTTGAACGTCATGGACCATATGAGATGTTCCAGGAGTTGAAGTTAATATTTCAAGCAAATACCCGAGTTGAGAGATATGAAATCTCCAACAAGTTCTATAGCAAAAAGATGGAGGAGAATCGCTCAACTAGTGAGCATGTGCTCAGATTGTCTGGGTACTACAATCGCTTGAATCAAGTGGGAGTTTATCTTCCAGATAAAATAGTGATTGACAGAATTCTCTAGTCACCATCACCAAGTTAGTAGAACTTCGTGATCAACTGTGGTATGCAAGGGATGACGAAAGTAATTCCCGAGCTCTTCGTGATGCTGAAATCGACGAAGGTAGAAATCAAGAAAAACATCAAGTGTTGATGGTTGACGAGACCACTTCAAGTGTTGATGGTTGACGAGACCGCTAGTTTCAAGAAAAGGGCAAAGGGAAAAAGGGGAACTTCAAAAAGAACGGCAAGCAAGTTGCTTCTCAAGTGAAGAAGCCTAAGTCTGGTCCTAAGCCTGAGACTAAGTGCTTCTACTGCAAAGGGACTGGTCACTGGAAGCGGAACTACCCCAACTATTTGGTGGATAAGAAGGATGGCAAAGTGAACAAAGGTATATTTGATATACAGATTATTGATGTGTACTTTACTAGTGTTTATAGCAACCCCTCGGTAATTGATACTGGTTCAGTTGCTAAAGAGTAGTAACTCGAAAACGGGAGTTGCAGAATAAACAGAGACTAGTAAAAGGCGAGGTGATGATGTGTGTTGGAAGTAGTTCCAAGATTGATATGATCATCATCGCACACTCCCTGTACTTTCGGGATTAGTGTTGAAACTAAATAAGTGTTATTTGGTGTTTGCGTTGAGCATGAACATGATCTGATCATGTTTATTGCAATACGGTTATTCATTTAAGTTAGAGAACAATTGTTGTTCTGTTTACATGAATAAAACCTTTATGGTCATACACACCAACGAAAATGGTTTGTTGGATCTCGATCGTAGTGATACACATATTCATAATATTGAAGCCAAAAGATGCAAAGTTAATAATGATAGTGCAACTTATTTGTGGTACTGCCGTTTAGGTCATATTGGTGTAAAGCACATGAAGAAACTCCATACTGATGGGATTTTGGAATCACTTGATTATGAATCACTTGATGCTTGCGAACCGTGCCTCATGGGCAAGATGACTAAAACGCCATTCTCCGGAACTATGGAGAGAGCAACAGATTTGTTGGAAATCATACATACAGATGTATGTGGTCCGATGAATATTGAGGCTCGTAGCAGGTATCATTATTTTCTGACCTTCACAGATGATTTGAGCAGATATGGGTATATCTACTTGATGAAACACAAAGTCTGAAACATTTGAAAAGTTCAAAGAATTTCAGAGTGAAGTGGAGAATCATCGTAACAAGAAAATAAAAGTTTCTACGATATGATCGCAGAGGTAAAATATTTGAGTTACGAGTTTGGCCTTCAGTTAAAACAATGTGAAATAGTTTCACTACTCACGCCACCTGGAACACCACAGTGTAATGGTGTGTCCGAACGTCATAACCGTACTTTATTGGATATAGTGCAATCTATGATGTCTCTTACCAATTTACCACTATCGTTTTGGGTTATGCATTAGAGACAGCTACATTCACGTTAAATAGGGCACCATCAAAATCCGTTGAGACGACGCCTTATGAACTGTGGTTTGGCAAGAAGCCAAAGTTGTCGTTTCTTAAAATTTTGGGGTTGCGATGCTTATGTGAAAAAATTTCATCCTGATAAGCTCAAACCCAAATCGGAGAAATGTGTCTTCATAGGATACCCAAAGGAGACAGTTGGGTACACCTTCAATCACAGATCCGAAGGCAAGACATTCGTTGCTAAGTATGGATACTTTCTAGAGAAGGAGTTTCTCTCGAAAGATGTGAGTGGGAGGAGAGTAGAACTTGATGAGGTAACTGTACCTGCTCCCTTATTGGATCACAGAAATCTGTTCCTGTGACTTCTACACCAATTAGTGAGGAAGTTAATGATGATGATCATGTAACTTCAGATCAAGTTACTACGAAACCTCGTAGGTAAACCAGAGTAAGATCCGCACCAGAGTGGTACGGTAATCCTGTTCTGGAGGTTATGTTACTAGACCATGACGAACCTACGAACTATGAAGAAGCGATGGTGAGCCCAGATTCCGCAAAATGGCTTGAGGCCATGAAATCTGAGATGAGATCCATGTATGAGAACAAAGTGTGGACTTTGGTTGACTTGCCCGATGATCGGCAAGCAATTGAGAATAAATGGATTGTCAAGAGGAAGACGGACGCTGATAGTAGTATCACTATCTACAAAGCTAGAATTGTCGCAAAAAGGTTTTCGACAAGTTCAAGATGTTGACTACGATGAGAGTTTCTCACTCGTATCTATGCTTAAGTCTGTCCGAATCATGTTAGCAATTGCCGCATTTTATGAAATCTGGCAAAGGGATAAACAAAACTGCATTCCTTGATGGATTTATTAAAGAAGAGTTGTATATGATACAACCAGAAGGTTTTGTCAATCCTAAAGGTGCTAACAAAATATGCAAGCTCCAGCGATCCATCAATGGACTGGTGCAAGCATCTCGGAGTTGGAATATACGCTTTGATAAGTTGATCAAAGCATATAGTTGTATACAGACTTGCGGTGAAGCCTGTATTTACAAGAAAGTGAGTGGGAGCACTACAGCATTTCTGATAAGTATATGTGAATGACATATTGTTGATCGAAAATAATGTAGAATTATTCTGCAAAGCATAAAGGAGTGTTTGAAAGGAGTTTTTCAAAGATAGACCTCGGTGAAGCTGCTTACATATTGATCATCAAGATCTATAGAGATAGATGAAGACGCTTGATAAGTTTTTCAATGAGTACATACCTTAACAAGATTTTGAAGTAGTTCAAAATAGAACAGTCAAAGAAAAGAGTTCTTGCCTGTGTTACAAGGTGTGAAATTGAGTAAAGACTCAAAGCCCGACCACGGCAAAAGATAAAAAGAGAATGAAAGTCATTCCCTATGCCTTGGCCATAGGTTCTATAAAGTATGCCATGCTATGTACCAGATCTATTGTATACCCTACACTGATTTTGGCAAGGGAGTACAATAGTGATCTAGGAGTAGATCACTGGACAGCGGTCAAAATTATCCTTACTGGAATAAGGATATGTTTCTCGATTATGGAAGTGACAAAAGGCTCGTCGTAAAAGGTTACGTCGATGCAAGTTTTGACACTAATCTAGATGACTCTAAGTCTCGGTCTAGATACATATTGAAAGTGGGAGCAATTAGCTAGAGTAGCTCCATGCAGAGCATTGTAGACATAGAAATTTGCAAAATACTTACGGATCTGAATGTGACAGACCCGTTGACTAAAATTATCTCACAAGCAAAACATGATCACACCTTAGTACTCTTTGGGTGTTAATCACATAGCGATGTGAACTAGATTACTGACTCTAGTAAACCCTTTGGGTGATGGTCACATGACGATGTGAACCATGGGTGTTAATCACATGGTGATGTGAACTATTCATGTTAAATCACATGGCGATGTGAACTAGATTATTAACTCTAGTGCAAGTGGGAGACTGAAGGAAATATGCCCTAAAGGCAATAATAAAGTTATTATTTATTTCCTTATATCATGATAAATGTTTATTATTCATGCTAGAATTGTATTAACCGGAAACATAATACATGTGTGAATACATAGACAAACAGAGTGTCACTAGTATGCCTCTACTTGACTAGCTCGTTAATCAAAGATGGTTATGTTTCCTAGCCATAGACAGAAGTTGTCATTTGATTAACGAGATCACCTCATTAGGAGAATGACGTGATTGACTTGACCCATTCCGTTAGCTTAGCACCCGATCGTTTAGTATGTTGCTATTGCTTTCTTCATGACTTATACATGTTTCTCTGACTATGAGATTATGCAACTCCCGTTTACCGGAGGAACACTTTGTGTGCTACCAAACGTCACAACGTAAATGGGTGATTATAAAGGTGCTCTACAGGTGTCTCCAAAGGTACTTGTTGGGTTGGCGTATTTCGAGATTAGGATTTGTCACTCCGATTGTCGGAGAGGTATCTCTGGGCCCACTCGGTAATGCACATCACTATAAGCCTTGCAAGCATTGTGACTAATAAGTTAGTTGCGGGATGATGTGTTACGGAACGAGTAAAGAGACTTGCTGGTAACGAGATTGAACTAGGTATCGAGATACCGACGATCGAATCTCGGGCAAGTAACATACTGATGACAAAGGGAACAACGTATGTTGTTATGCGGTCTGACCGATAAAGATCTTCGTAGAATATGTGGGAGCCAATATGGGCATCCAGGTCCCGCTATTGGTTATTGACCGGAGACGTGTCTCGGTCATGTCTACATAGTTCTCGAACCCGTAGGGTCCGCACGCTTAAAGTTACGATGACAGTTTTATTATAAGTTTATGTATATTGATGTACCGAAGGAGTTCGGAGTCCCGGATGAGATCGGGGACATGACGAGGAGTCTCGAAATGGTCGAGACGTAAAGATTGATATATCGGACGACTATATTCGGACTTCGGAAAGGTTCCGAGTGATTCGGGTATTTTTGGAGTACCGGAGAGTTACGGGAGTACGTATTGGGCCTTATTGGGCCATACGGGAAAGAAGAAAAAGGGCCTCAAGGGTGGCCGCACCCCTCCCCTTGGTCTGGTCCGAATTGGACTAGGGAAGGGGGGCGCCCCCTTCCTTCCTTCTCTTTTTCCCTTCCTCTTTTCCTATTCCATATGGGAGGTGGAATCCTACTAGGACTAGGGAGTCCTAGTAGGACTCCACACTTGGTGCGCCCCCTCCTAGGGCCGGCCTCCTCCTCCCTTGCTCCTTTATATACGGGGGCAGGGGGCACCCCAGAGACACAACAATTGATCCTTGAGATCTTTTAGCCGTGTGCGGTGCCCCCCTCCACCAAATTACACCTCGATAATATCATTGCGGAGCTTAGGCGAAGCCCTGCATCGGTAGAACATCATCATCGTCACCACGCCGTCGTGCTGACGAAACTCTCCCTCAACACTCGGCTGGATCGGAGTTCGAGGGACGTCATCGAGCTGAACGTGTGTAGAACTCGGAGGTGCCGTGCGTTCGGTACTTGATCGGTCGGATCGTGAAGACGTACGACTACATCAACCGCGTTGTGATAACGCTTCCGCTGTCGGTCTACGAGGGTACGTGGACAACACTCTCCCCTCTCGTTGCTATGCATCACCATGATCTTGCGTGTGCGTAGGAATTTTTTTGAAATTACTACGTTCCCCAACATCCGGTGCACGGCATCGACGTCGACGCGGCGACGGCAGCTCGAATGTGAGCTCCGTATCGGGAGAGCGAGTGAGCGAGGGGGAGAAGGGGATTAGCGACCTAGGGTTGACAGAGGGGGCGCGGGGCATTCTTATCCAACGCAGGGAGACGGCGGGGAGGCGCGGGATGGCCGCCCCGTGGCTATCCGGCCATGGACGATGCTCCTGCGTCCACGGGGTGCCTGGTGAACAGAGAGCAAGGGGATGACCGGGGATGGGCTGGGCCTGCACTGTGGCCACTAGGGCCCGGCGCAGCAGTAGCAGTTCCTCTACCGCTTTCCTTTTCTAAATTTTTTCTGTTTTCTGCCTTTTCTTTTAATATGCACTGCTTGTATTTAACTAAGCCATCAAATGATTTTTGCAAAATATGGAACTTGGTCCAAAATCGCTGTTGCATTTTTAGGCACTCCCACAAAAAGTTTGAGAGGTATTTGAATTCATTTGAAATTTTGCTTAAATAGAAATGATAAAATTTAGGGTTGTTGGCCACAGTTCTGGATAGTTTAGGGCATTTAAACACTTTTTTTATGTTGGTTCACCACCAATATTAACAAATGAATATTTTCCACATGAGGAACATTTCATTTTTTATGTTTGAAAACTTTTATCGTTTGACTTTAATTCTGATTTCGAATTTGAATCGGTTTCGAACTAACGCGAGATTAAGAACAGTAATTGAGGTGACGTGGCATCATTAGCAGAGGTTCACTGTAGCTTAAATATCCGGGCGTCACAATTCTCCTCCACTACAAGAAATCTCGTCCCGAGATTTAAGAGGCGGAGTAAGGGGGAAGATCTGGTTACGAATTCTAACGAGTCTTCTTGGTCTTGTTTACTCTTCTCGAAGAGGTCAATTCATTACGTTGATGTCTTCATTTCTCTGCTTCGGGAACTCCATCGTACTTACGAAAGAATAAAGGGTGGGTAGCCTGGGAGAACGGACCTCTGCAAGGTTGACTATCTGGTCGATAACATCGGGGGAAGGTGGAAAGTAACTCTCGAATTGAAACTTAAGAAAATATCAATAGTAAATAAAGGAGGTATCGTGGGAAGTTTCGAGCGGGCAGGCAATCGTTCGATGCCTGAATCGGGGCGTGAAAGGGGTTCAAAGCAATGGGAATAAGTATTGTGTCTGATATCAGAATTGATGAACTCTCAGACAGTGGCTCGTGAATTACATATGAGGCCACACGCGAGGAATAACTTCGGGAACAGGGGGTGTCCAGGAGAGTCAGTTTTCGATCCTGTGGAACTGTGGGTTATGGGCCCACCATGTGGGTTAAAAGTAGGAAGAGGGGTGACGTCTTGCACGATCATGTAAGCAAGGCATGTCAGAGAATAACCAGTCAGTTATGTCGGCAGCATCGTTGGTACCAAGGGCGAGGGACGAAGAGAACCATTTTCCTGCTCGTTGAAACGAGGCGGACCTAATAGGCAAAGTTCCCGTCCATCGGTGGTTACCGAACTGTCATCAACAATAGTAACACGGTCTTACTGACAGAGTTGTACATCGAGGTGTTTACATAAGCAGTAATTTATTACTGCTTAGATCATATAGATCACAAGAAAGGTTAAACAAAACAATGGAAAGGAAAATGTGTTTAAATACACATTTCAGGGGTATATCCTTCCCAAGGACAAGCAGAGCATCATATCCATGACAGGATATAATGTAGAAAACCCTTTAGGAAAGGGGAGAGAAATTTCATGACATTACCCGTACAACAGTGTTTGGATAATTGAGCAAGAAACATTTAGCATTGGGCTTCAAATGTTCTTGTTGAAAATCGAAGTACCATAGACATGCTTAGAGATAGCATTGACATGGTCATTAGGTAAGATCAGGCTATGGATACACAAAGGATCCATCAGGAACAACTTTATAGAGTAAGTCTTACAATTTCCTCATGGAAGAATAGGTCCTCCAACCAGGTGTGCGAGCCATGGCATCATCTTACCAGGTCATAAATAGACCAATGTTATAACTCTTGGAAATATGTTCCAACCATCATATCTGACCGAGATTCAGATCTGATTGGTGTTAGGATAACTCAGACTTAGGATGTCTGAGAAGAAAGGTGCAACACAAATTGATGAGATGACATTGTAAGATTCTCGGGAAATGAACTATGGAAGCAAGTTCTGAACAAGGGTTCATCATTAAATCAAGGAGAGGTGAGGAGGTGACTGATTGACTCAGCGACAATCCATTGAGATTTCCAAAAGATGGATTTCCACAACTATGTGAACAAGGAGATAACATTAGTCAGAGCAAATGACATAATGGTGTGTGCTCGAGGAAAACATACATAATTAAACACTAGTTGAAAGGTGCACCCGAAATGTGGGATTAGATAGCATGATCAATGTTAGAATGGTGATACGTTATCCAATAGTCTAAGGATGAACTGTCGACCATTAACTCCAAAGCAATAGGGTTGCTAAGGAGTACAGAATCCAAGCAGCACCGTTCACTTGTTGGCATTCCGGTTAGAATCAACATTGGGGCCAAGAAAGAATGGTGATGGTGAGAAGTATCACTATACCAAGAAATTTTAAGAGGCGGAGCAATTCTCACGACCTTCTTGACATAAAAGATGGTAATACTCCAAGGTGAAGAAGAACATATGCTGGATAGCAAGGAAATCAAGATACAACGCAAAATATGAACAAGTTTGTGTTGGGGGGGGGGAGGCAAGAATGTTGTCGATGATAACACAATTCATCGAGGGGCAAGGACGGTATTTCTCATCCTGAATTTCGACACACAACTTGGAAGAAGTCAAATTGTTGACAATGATCACGACACATTTGTCGAGAGATTTGATGAAGATGTAATCAATCAGCGGCGACATCAAGTCAAAGCAATGATGAAGCAGACGATTATTGGAACCATGGGTAGGACAAAAAATCAAAATCAAGCTTGTTGTCCAAGGCGGAATGATATGACGAGGAAAATCGACGTAAGCTTAGCTCATCGTCGAAAGTGGTGCTCCGAGAATAAGGATAGTTAAAATCAGCACAATAATGATGTAGTCGAGTAGGCTAGGAATGACGTGATCGAGTTCAAACTCGTAAATAATGAAGGTTACCAAGAGTTGTTGAATCGCAGTGCGGACTCGATTCAGTTGTCGGTGTCCTTGAGGGGTCCTAACAACTCAGAACCCGTTGGAAAAATGGAATCGGCAAGAGTATTAGTTGATGAAGAACTCATAAGAAGTTATGAAGTTCCGTGACAATCTCGAGATACCAGGGGGTAATACTCGACGACAAACCAAAGTAGAGGTTGGACTGGGGTATTGCCCTTACAGAAGACAAGTGCTTAAACTTGTACGAGAAATGGTATTTAAAGGAGAACATGGTCGGAACCACGTCCACGGATACCAGATGAACTTATTACAAGGGGATAATTATTTTAAGAGAAGCTTCCATGATAAGGTATACATCGTGTCCATGGGCATGAACACAGGGTTCAAGGTCGACTCCCACTTCTCCAATGCATAACCTTTCATTTACCTCTCGTATTTCAAAAATGACATTAGTTGTTGAAAGTTTTTTTTACCTGATGTAATACCAGATAAGTATGACCCGTGAAATCTTTCGGGTTCACACGGATTAGGGAAGGCGTAGGTTCAACCCATCAGGGCATCTTAGGAACATATACCACAAACTTTGGAGTAAATAATACAAGCTCGAAAGTAGAGCATGGTTCACAAAGCAGAGGATACAATTTACCAAAGGCATCAGGTATCCGAGTAAAAGCTCACAAGCTTATTTAATATGAAGGACATTGTCGGATAAAATCCGACAAAAGGGTCTGATGGTCCACAAGGGATCTGATGTGAGCATCAGTACTCAACTAGAGGAAGAAAGAATGCAAGGAGATCAGATTATAGAAACAACTGACTAACTCAAAGCTCAATGCAAAGGAATTATAATTTCAAATTCAAGGTATCAGAAGCAAACACTCTGATTGAGGATGGATAAGTCAAGTAAACTTACGGGTACAATCGATGGCAAATTTGATTGGTCGAGATCCAGCTCACGTTTAAAATGACGTCTGAGCTGGAAGGATGAATTCTAGGATCTGATTGAGGATTGCGAGCTTTCGCAACAAATTGAATCAACAGACTCAAAATGATAATGACAAGAGATGCCAATAAGATTATAGACTTATGGGATTAACCATAATGCAAGCAAGTAAGAATTTCAAGAGCAATAGGCTACTCAGGATTTCGGAAGTTCAAATAGTATTTTTAAGACTTTTGTGAAATACATGAATCAACTGGGGATGAGCAAATATCCGGTGAGTGCTAGAAATTATCCATAGTGGTATTCATGTGGCAAAGAACAGCAAGGCAGTAAGCTCAAAGGATTCTCGAAACAACAGAGAGAATTTCGGGGTATCTTGTAATAACAAGATTAACTGGGAAACATTGTATGAATGGCGAGTATACGTGGTTATCCATAGGAGTTTATCGATGAAAGGGAATTGCAAAAGCGATGAACACAAGTTCTCGGGTTATCAGCGGAGAGTATCTTCAGGGTCTTCACGTGCAGCAGACGATCATCAGTAATAAGGGGCTCTCCGGGTGAAAGTGATAACAAGATCCTAATGTTAGATTTAGCAAAATTCACTTAACCCGAATAGAAGAGAGATCAGAGTCCCAGAGTATAGACAAGGAGTAAAAGATCCTAATACCACCCAATGGCGACGTGGGCCCGTAAGACACACAGCCATGTTAGTAAAAGTTTTGTAATGTCTAGACTCGACTTCGGCCAAGGAGTGTGGAAAGGGGGATTCCTACAGGCAGTCGGCTCTGATACCAACTTGTGATGCCCCCGATTTGACCGTACACTAATCATGCACGCAAATGTGTACGATCAAGATCAGGGACTCACGGGAAGATATCACAACACAACTCTACAACATAAACAAGTCATACAAGCATCATAATACAAACCAGGGGCCTCGAGGGCTCGAATACAAGTGCTCGATCATAGACGAGTCAGCGAAAGCAACAAAATCTGAGTACAGACATAAGTTAAACAAGTTTGCCTTAAGAAGGCTAGCACAAACTGGGATACAGATCGAATGAGGCGCAGGCCTCCTGCCTGGGATCCTCCTAACTACTCCTCGAAGCCGAACTCCATGTAGAATCATCCTCGGGATCTCTAGCTCCTGGACTCCAGCATCTGGTTGCGACAATCAGGTATAGAAAGGGGAAAAGAGGGAGAAAAGCAACCGTGAGTACTCATCCAAAGTACTCGCAAGCAAGGAGCTACACCACATATGCATGGGTATATGTGTAAAGGGCCATATCGGTGGACTGAACTGCAGAATGCCAGAATAAGAGGGGGATAGCTAATCCTGTCGAAGACTACGCTTCAGGCCACCTCCATCTTGCAGCATGTAGAAGAGAGTAGATGGTAAGTTCACCAAGTAGCATCGTATAGCATAATCCTACCCGGCGATCCCCTCCTCGTCGCCCTGTTAGAGAGCGATCACCGGGTTGTATCTGGCACTTGGAAGGGTGTATTTTATTAAGTATCTGGTTCTAGTTGTCATAAGGTCAAGGTACAACTCCGGGTCGTCCTTTTACCAAGGGACACGACTATTCGAATAGATAAACTTCCCTGCAGGGGTGCACCACATAACCCAACACGCTCGATCCCATTTGGCCGGACACACTTTTCTGGGTCATGCCCGGCCTCCGAAGATCAACACGTCGCAGCCCCACCTAGGCTCAACAGAGAGGTCAGCACGCCGGTCTAAATCCTATGCGCGCAGGGGTCTGGGTGTTGGAAATATGCCCTAGAGGCAATAATAAATAGGTTATTATTATATTTCCTTGTTCATGATAATCGTTTATTATCCATGCTAGAATTGTATTGATAGGAAACTCAGATACATGTGTGGATACATAGACAATACCATGTCCCTAGTAAGCCTCTAGTTGACTAGCTCGTTGATCAATAGATGGTTATGGTTTCCTGACCATGGACATTGGATGTCGTTGATAACGGGATCACATCATTAGGAGAATGATGTGATGGACAAGACCCAATCCTAAGCCTAGCACAAGATCGTGTAGTTCGTTTGCTCAGAGCTTTTCTAATGTCAAGTATCATTTCCTTAGACCATGAGATTGTGCAACTCCCGGATACCGTAGGAATGCTTTGGGTGTACCAAACGTCACAACGTAACTGGGTGGCTATAAAGGTGCACTACAGGTATCTCCGAAAGTGTCTGTTGGGTTGGCACGAATCGAGACTGGGATTTGTCACTCCGTGTAAACGGAGAGGTATCTCTGGGCCCACTCGGTAGGACATCATCATAATGTGCACAATGTGACCAAGGAGTTGATCACGGGATGATGTGAGTTACGAAACGAGTAAAGAGACTTGCCGGTAACGAGATTGAACAAGGTATCGGGATACCGACGATCGAATCTCGGGCAAGTAACATACCGGTAGACAAAGGGAATTGTATACGGGATTGATTGAATCCCCGACATCGTGGTTCATCCGATGAGATCATCGTGGAACATGTGGGAGCCAACATGGGTATCCAGATTCCGCTGTTGGTTATTGGCCGGAGAACGTCTCGGTCATGTCTGCATGGTTCCCGAACCCGTAGGGTCTACACACTTAAGGTTCGATGACGCTAGGGTTATAGGGAAAGTATGTACGTGGTTATCGAATGTTGTTCGGAGTCCCGGATGAGATCCCGGACATCACGAGGAGTTCCGGAATGGTCCGGAGGTAAAGATTTATATATGGGAAGTACTGTTTTGGTCACTGGAAAATTTCGGGTGCTATCGGTAATGTACCGGGACCACCGGGAGGGTCCGGGGGTCCACCAGGTGGGGCCACCGGCCCCAGAGGGCTGCGTGGGCCAAGTGTGGGAGGGGACCAGCCCCAGGTGGGCTGGTGCGCCCCCCCACAAGAGGCCCAGGGCGCAGGAAGGGGGGGGAGGGGGAAACCCTAGTCTCAGATGGGCCTAAGGCCCATCTAGTGGGGCGCCCCCTTCTCTCCCCCCCTTGGCCGCCCCCAAGCCCCATCTAGGGCTGGCCGCACCCCTTGGGGGGGGGACCCTAGATGGGGGCGCAGCCATCCCCCTCCCCTATATATATTGGGGTTTTGGGGCTGCCATACACATGAGAACGTCTCTCTTTCGGCGCAGCCCTACCCCTCTCCCTCCTCCTCCTCTCCCGCGGTGCTTGGCGAAGCCCTGCGGGATTGCCACGCTCCTCCACCACCACCACGCCGTCGTGCTGCTGCTGGACGGAGTCTTCCTCAACCTCTCCCTCTCTCCTTGCTGGATCAAGGCGTGGGAGACGTCACCGGGCTGCACGTGTGTTGAACGCGAAGGCGCCGTGGTTCGGCGCTTAGATTGGAATAAACCGCGATCTGAATCGCTACGAGTACGACTCCCTCATCCGCGTTCTTGCAACGCTTCCGCATCGCGATCTACAAGGGTATGTAGATGCACTCCCCTTCCCCTCGTTGCTAGATTACTCCATAGATTGATCTTGGTGATGCGTAGAATTTTTTTGAATTTCTGCTACGTTCCCCAACACTGGGCCCATCGCCCATTGCCACCTGCACATTGCGAGAGCGGCCGGAAGCAGACCTAGCCTAACAGGCGTTCCAGTCCAATCCGGCGCGCGCCGCTCCGTCGCTGACGTCAAGAAGAGCTTCGGCTGATACCACGACGTCGAGTGCCCATAACTGTTCCCGCATAGCTGGTTAGTGCGTATAGACCAAATGGCCAGACTCAGATCAAATACCAAGATCTCGTTAAGCGTGTTAAGTATCCGCGAACGTCGACCAGGGCCAGGCCCACCTCTCTCCTAGGTGGTCTCAACCTGCCCTGTCACTCCGTCATAAAGTAACAGTCGGGGGCCGTCAGGAACCCAGGCCCACCTCTACTGGGATGGAGCCACCTGTCCTTTCAGCACCCTCATCAGAATCACTTGCGGGTACTCAACGAGCTGACCCGACTTTAGTCACGACATGTGTCATGTATATAAAGTATATAGCATATACCCGTGATCACCTCCCGAAGTGATCACGGCCCAGTAGTATAGCATGGCAGACGGATAAGAGTGTAGGGCCACTGATGGAACACTAGCATCCTATCCTAAGCAGTAGGATAGCAGGTAAGGGTAACAACTGTAGCAACAATGACCGGCTATGCATCAGGATAGGATTAACGGAAAGCAGTAACATGCTACACTACTCTAATGCAAGCAGTATAGAGAAGAATAGGCGATATCTGGTGATCAAGGGGGGGGCTTGCCTGGTTGTTCTGGCAAGTAGGAGGGGTCGTCTTCGATGTAGTCGAACACACGAACATCTGCAGCGGTCTCGGAGTCTACCGGAAAGAAGTAACGGAGGGGGAACACAATAAATAACAGAGCAATCAAATGTAACACAAAGCAAGACGCGGTGATATGTTGTGCTAGGGGTGACCTAACGTAGGGATAGGTGATACCGGCGAAAGGGGGAAAACATCGGGGAAAGTATTCCCAGTGTTCAGCGTTTTCGGACAGATGAAACGGAGGGGAAAGTTGTGTGTTCGCTATGCTAGGGATGTGTGGCGGACAAATGGGCTGCGTATCCGAATTCGTCTCGTCGTTCTGAGCAACTTTCATGTACAAAGTATTTTCATCCGAGTTACGGGTTATTCAATATGATTTTTCAAAGTTTTAAAGCTTTTCTCGAGTTCATTAATAATTCAAAAACAATAGCAAAACTGCTATGTGTACCCAACTATGGCTAGCCACAGTGGCTTGCAGGTGGGACCAGTGAGCTGGGTTGACCCAGTCAAAGGTTGACTGGTCAACATAAGAATAGTGTAAGCGGGTCCCGCGTGTCATTGACTTAGATCTTTTAATCTAATTTTAGCATATTAATCTAACAGTTGGTCCCAGATGTCATTGACTGGCCTTTTAACTAATGGGTTATTTAGTGTGAGGGACCACCTGTCACAAAACCATAGGCTATTTAATTAACATATAAAGTAGCAGCCCTAAACTAATCTAATTAGTAGTACTAACTAATCTGGATAGGCCTCATACCCAGAACACGCACGCACGCACACCACACAGAACGCACTCACACATGCGCCCATGGCCGCTTGGCCATGGCCGGCCATGGCCAACAACAGGAGCAGCCGGCGGGAAGGCGAGGCCACGCGCGGGATGGGGCCCGGCCTGGGCGCAGTAGGAGCGGCGGCGGACGCGGTTAGGCGCCGGCGGCGCGGACAGGTGGCTAAGGCGGGGGGGGGGGGAGTGCTGCGGCGGCGGCGGCGCGGCTGCCGTGCTCAGGCGCGCGGGAGGGAAGGCGGGGCCGCAAGCTTGGGCGGCAGCAGGCGCGGGCACAACCGTGGGGTGCGGCGGAGCTAGGCAAAGGCGCGCACGAGCGAGGCGACACAGCAGGAGCAACACCGACGAGGGGCGTGGCCGGCACCAAGCCTCGGTCATGGCGGCAGGAGCTCGGGGGTGGGGCTCATACGACAACAAATCCGAGGGGGGAAAAGGGGGGAATGGGTGCGGCTCACCGAGGGGAAGGCGATGGCGAGCTCGGGGTGGTTCGGGGAGGACCGGAGGTAGCAGATCGACGAGGCGGAGTAGACGTCCATGGTCGAAGAGGAGGGGTCGATGGTGGCGACTCCGGGTCGCTCCAGCAAGAGCCGGTTGCCGTAGAGAACGACGACGAAGGGGACCGTCTCGTGGGAAGCTTCTGGCGCCGCGGGGAGGCTCCGGTGCACGGCATCGACGTCGACGCGGCGACGGCAGCTTGAATGTGAGCTCCGGATCGAGAGAGCGAGTGAGCGAGGGGGAGAAGGGGATTAGCGACCTAGGGTTGACAGAGGGGGCGCGGGGCATTCTTATCCAATGCAGGGAGACGGTGGGGAGGCGCGGGATGCCCGCCCCGTGGCTATCCGGCCATGGACGATGCTCCTGCGTCCACGGGGTGCCTGGTGAACAGAGAGCAAGGGGATGACCGGGGATGGGCTGGGCCTGCACTGTGGCCACTAGGGCCCGGCGCAGCAGTAGCAGTTCCTCTACCGCTTTTCCTTTTCTAAAATTTTTCTGTTTTCTGCCTTTTCTTTTAATATGCACTGCTTGTATTTAACTAAGCCATCAAATGATTTTTGCAAAATATGGAACTTGGTCCAAAATTGTTGTTGCATTTTTAGGCACTCCCACAAATAGTTTGAGAGGTATTTGAATTCATTTGAAATTTTGCTTAAATAGAAATGATAAAATTTAGGGTTGTTGGCCACAGTTTTGGATAGTTTAGGGCATTTAGACACTTTTTTTTATGTTGGTTCACCACCAATATTAACAAATGAATATTTTCCACATGAGGAACATTTCAGTTTTTATGTTTGAAAACTTTTATCGTTTGACTTTAATTCTGATTTCGAATTTGAATCGGTTTCGAACTAACGCGAGATTAAGAATAGTAATCGAGGTGACGTGGCATCATTAGCAGAGGTTCACTGTAGCTTAAATATCCGGGCGTCACATCTCGCTTGTGTTTTTCTTGGCTATCAACCCAACACCAAAGGCTTTCGCTGCTTCGACCCGGTCTCTCGTCGTGTGCTCGTCTCGCGGCATGTTTACCTTGATGAAGGTGTTTTTCCTTTTCAGCAGGTTTCGCGCCGATGGCAGCCCCGTCCTTGGACGCTCCCACCCGGCGGCTTCGGGGAGCCCTTGCGCTTCCCTCGCCGCGCCCGCCTCCTCCTTCGGCGGGCCCTTCGGGTCTCTCAGCAGGGCCTCTCTCGCGGGCTCAGGAGGAGCCGGCCTCGCCTCGGCAGGCGTCCGCACCAGCATCTGCTGGCCTCGCCTCGTCGGCTAGGTTGTCGGCCGCGACTCCGCTCCTGCAAGTTGCGGCCTCGCCTGCCGCGGCATCCTCCCCGCCACCCGCGGCCTTGCCCGCGGCCCTGTCACCGTTGCCGTTGCCGCCAACCGCGGCCTTGCCCGCGGCTCTGTCGCCGTTGCTGGTGCTGCCACCCGCGGCCTCGCCCGCGGCTTCGTCGCCGTCACCCGCGGCATTCTCGTCACCTTCGTCGTCCGCGGCTTCGGCTGCGGTCACGCCGTCGTCATCGGCGGTCTCGTCTCCGGCCTCGACCGCCACCTCATCTCCCGCGGCTGTCACCGCGGCCTCGCCTCCGACGCCTCATCACTCTATGGTGACACGCGCCAAGGACGGGATCAGGCAACCGAACCCTCATTATTATAACCTCAGTGTCACGGTCATCTCTCCCGTACCGCGCTCGGTGCGCTCTATGTTGAGTGATCCGCATTGGCTCGCAGCCATGCGCTCTGAGTTTGATGCCCTCATCGCCAACCGGACTTGGACGTTGGTCCCTCGTCCCCCTGGAGCTAACATCATCACCGGCAAGTGGGTATTTCGGCATAAGTTTCTTCCGGATGGCTCTTTGGACAGGTACAAGGCCCGTTGGGTTGTTCGCGGCTTTGCACAACGTGTCGGCGTTGATTTCTTGGAGACCTTCTCTCTGGCTGTCAAACCCGCCTCGATTCGTGTTGTTCTTCAGCTCGCTGCATCTCGTCATTGGCCTGTTCATCAGCTCGACATCAACAATGCCTTTCTTTATGGTCATCTCCAGGAGCGTGTTCTCTGTCAGCAGCCTACTGGTTTTGTTGATCCCACTCGGCCTGATGATGTCTGCTTGCTCTTCCGGTCGCTATATGGTCTGAAACAGGCGCCTAGTGCTTGGTATCAATGCATTGCAGCATTCCTCACTGTTCTTGGATTTCGCTGCACCACCTCGGACACGTCGCTATTTGTGCTTCATCGAGCTGATCATGTCGCCATGCTTCTCTTGTATGTTGACGATATTGTCATCACCGCTTCTCGCGCGGATCTACTTTGCGACATCATCGGTCGTCTTGGTTCTGAGTTTCGGCTGAAGGACTTGGGCGCATTGCACTTCTTCCTCGGCATTAATGTGCGACGTGATTCCTCCGGATTCTTTCTTCATCAAGGACAGTATGCTCTTGATCTCCTGGATCGTGCTGGTATGACCGACTGCAAGCCTTCTGCCACTCCTGCCGAGGCCAAGCCGAAGCTTTCTGCTACTGCCGGGCAACCTGCCACTGATGCCGCTCTCTACCGCAGTATTGTTGGTGCTCTTCAGTACCTCACGCTCACCAGACCCGACATTCAGTTCGCGGTGCAGCAAGTTTGCTTGCATATGCATTCGCCCCGTGATGTTCACTGGTCTCTGGTCAAGCGCATTCTTCGGTATATTCGTGGCACACCGACCTTCGGGCTTCGTCTTCGCGCCTCCGCCTCCACCGAGCTGCTTGCTTACACTGATGCGGATTGGGCCGGTTGTCCTGACACTCGACGCTCCACGTCCGGATATTGTGTCTTCTTCGGTGATTCTCTCATCTCTTTGTCCTCCAAGCGGCAGCCCACTGTCTCCCGCTCGAGTGCTGAGGCCGAGTACCGTGCTGTCGCCAATGTTGTTGCCGAGACATGTTGGCTCCGTCAGTTACTTGGTGAACTTCGGGTTCCAATCCCGAAAGATACGGTGGTTTTTTGTGATAATGTTTCGGCCACCTACCTCGCGGCCAACCCAGTGCAGCATAAGCGCACCAAGCATATTGAACTTGATGTTCACTTCGTCCGCGAGAAGGTACAGTTGGGCCAGCTCGTGTTCTTCATGTACCGACCGCCCAGCAGTTTGCCGACATTATGACCAAGGGGCTTCCAACCGCTGCATTCCAGGAGTTTCGTTCCAGTCTTTGCATCGCCGATGCCGACGCTTCGACTGCGAGGGGGGGGGGGGGGTGTTGAACGTGACATATCTTGTATTGCTATTCCTTGTATAGCTGACTTCTAGAGATATGGTAGGATTAGTTTCCTTGTCACGCAAGACATCCTGTGTATATATTGTAACCTACTCCATGGAATACAATGAGTTGCATCCTATACCTTTCTACAGTCCTTATCCGACGAATCTCCACTGGCCAGCAGATCAGATCACGGAAAGTTTAACTAGGCGTCGTGATTGGACCAGGGCCTAATCAACACTAGATTCTAGTGAAGTCGTCTGTTTTTGTGTACCTAGGGGTTGATAAGATATATATACTGCTCGTCTTGGTAGAAGCATGGAGTCAACTTTCTTACCCGACGTTGTACTAGTAACTAAATCAACAACTTGGGAAACTAAACTATCCGCGTTTCAATGTGCTCGTGGATCGGAATCATCGTGGATGGAGGGAGGACATAGTGAAGTGTGCACATTGATGAGTGTATAAACTGCACGTGCATATACCTTATTGTGTGCTGCGTGCTGCCAGAATGCACATGCATGCGATATTCACCAAATCCTTAGCTTCCTTGATTGGCGAGGCGAGCAGTTGCCCAATCGAGAACCAAACGCGTCCTCAGTTATCGTTAGTTTGTCATGCTCGTGCACAGATTGCTTTGCTTATGAGATAATAGGATTAGGTCTTAGAATTTTGTTAGTCCCGCCAGAACTAAAATTTGAAATGAAAATACAAGATTGAATTGGAATCCTTTTTAATTTGTGTTAGTCTCATGATGTGGTACTTGATGGAAGACCGGTCTTCACATACATACATGCTTATTTGCTGGCCATGGGTAGAGGGAGATTCACCGTGTAGATTGATGAGTGCAAATTGCATGCTACCAAAGTGCACATGGATCCCGATCTTCTTATAGGAAGGTGTGCACATTGATGAGTCTAAATTGCACATGCCTATACTTGTAAACCGTGCGAGATTCACCGTGTCTTGCGTGCTACCAAAGTGCATATGGATCCCGATCGTGATGAGGCAAAAAGTTGTGTTAATATTTTGTTTCAATTAGCTACAAGTGGAGTACACCTCCCCCGCAACTCCCTCTATTTAAGAGCAGCTTGATATGGATCTAACACCGCACTCATTTCCTTCACACAAACACACAGACACGCGTGCCCCGTTCCTGGAGCTAGCTAGCAGCCGCCTATATCAATCTCCAGGTATGTTTGTCCGAGTGCTGCAAATCTTGCCTGGTAATCTCTTCTCTGTACTTTTTATATCTTGTTATTCTGTTGTTTACTCCAGAAATGCCCGTTATAGGTGTCCATCTATATGTCAAACTTTTGCGAGGCAGGTCCTGATATAATATGTGTTGATCATTAAACTATATATCACAAATGAAAATCACTAGCTAGCTAGTACTATTTTCAAAAACTGTCCTTTCAAACTAGAACCGAACAACTTCACAGGAAGCAGATACAGCAATGGAAGTAGAAACTATGTCACAAATCTACTACTAGCTAGCTTGCACGTAATCAGAGTTTGCATACTTCTTGTTTTTTGCGGGAAAAACTTACGATCTATTCATCAACTCTCAAGGTAGTACAAAAAACAGCAAAAGTAAAAATTACATCCAGGTTCGTAGACCACCTCGCAACGACTATATAACATGTACGATGCCTTATATGCTGGTAAAAATTTATCGTTAAAGAAAAACTTTAGTTACCTCCAGAAAGATTGTAGTCGATATTCCCTACTCCCGTTTTTCTCATTTCTTAGGCACATGAAATTCTTGTGACCCAACTTTTATTTAATTGTGCAAATTTCAGCAAAACTATAGGAGAATTTCTTTGCAAATTAAAATAGTTTTTTTCCATTACCATTCTATGGTATTAATGAATATAATTTTACATTATTTTACCCAGTACATGAATATACAACTCATACTTCTATATGACAAACATGTAGTTGACTAGTAAATATTAATCCAGGCCAAAGTAACATCAAGTGACAAATATGTCACTTCAAGATATTAATACTAATGAGCATATTATATATTTTCTTATTTACACCATGGTTTAATTAATTATTATTACCTTCCTTATTTGTACATAGAGAAAAGTCTAGTTTGGCCCTCTCTATATTGAGTTTCTAGCTCCGCCACTGATTGAACTGGAGAAAATGAAAGGTTCACATTTACTAGGACCATCTTAAAATTTGTTCAATGGAAGTAGAAAAGATGCCATAAATCTAGCTAGCTGGCTGGCATAGAGAAGCAAGACAACCATAAACCTTTCTGGTATTTCTTGTGTTTTCTGTATCATATTATATACACGTTAAAGCAAGTGTGCTGAGTTGAGAAAGAGAGAGCAACTGCCAAGTTAATATTGTATTAGATGACAAGACAAAAACACTTTATTAATTGTTTTTTGCTTTACTAAGAGAAAGAGAGCGCAACTCACATGTTTATGTGCAGCTACATACACAAATTGATGAAAAATTACATATTATGTGTGTCTATGGCTCTCTTTTTGCTAGATTTCCTTTACACATGAATTAGGTCAAAAACAGATGACACACTACATCTACACATGCATGCAGTTATTTCCCAACACCCACTATGAGTGAACCAGTGGATGGACGTACAGGGCAGGCGCCACTAGCCGTGGTGATTGTGTATGCATTTGACTGCACCACCTCGACCCCGGACTGGTACAAGGTAGACAATGTCTTTTGGTTGGTGCAAGAGAAGCTCACCCACATCATGGGTAGCAGCCTCGGCTACACATACGTCATGTCAACCCCTAATACTTACACGTCGGATATGAAATTAGTTGACTCCGCTGAGATAAACGGAAATGGCTACAAAAGTAGCCCGTCCTGGAAAAGGATCGCCTGTGTCAAATACATGACAGGACTCCATGAAGCACATAGACTAATCAAAGAACATGGGAACATGAATGCAATCATCTTGTTCTTTTCTGATGGGTTGGTCAACAAGGGCGACTTCTTTGACGGAGCTGAGGACTTCCTCTCCAGTGTGCCCGTCTACACGTTTACCCTCGGCGGAGATGCATATAACCAGGTATGAATCTGACTAGAGCTAATCCAGTCCATATAATATTTTTAAATTAATAATTAATTTGATTTTTATCGATATCATGTGTATATGCTACAGGGTCTTCGCACCATTGCAGCAAATTCCCCAGGCGGGATGTTCAGCCCCCTCCCTGTTCCGGACTTGCCAAGCCTATCTGTGCCCTTCTCCCAACTCTTGGATAACATCCTTAATGATACCACGATGCACAGTGAGAAGAATCCTAGTCCCACTTCAGGTATATATACAAAATCACCCGATCCAATCCCAATTTAGGAGTATTCATTAAAATATGCTTCCTAGGAAACAAACATATGATTGATTGAATGATGAATGGTCAATATTATGTGCAGGGAGGTGGCCGTTAAATGTAGTGATTGTGTCGGCATTTGATTGCACAACCTTGACCCCGGCTAGGGACAAGGTGAATCGTGAGGTCTATTGGTTGGTGCAAAAGAAGCTAACCCAATTTGTGCATAGTTGCCTTGGCTACACATACGTCATGTCGACCCCTAACATGTACACATCTGAGATGAAACTAGTTGACCGCACAGAGATAGAGGCAAATGGGTACACAAGAAGCTCAGCTTGGCGAAGGGATTCATGCAAGAACAACATGGCAGCTGGCCTCGTTGAGGCACATAGATTGATCAGCGACCACGGGCACCTGAATGGCATCATCTTGCTCTTCTCTGATGGGTTGATTAACAAGGGCGACTTCTTTGATGGAGTCCAGGGCTTCATCTCCAAAGTTCCAGTGCACACATTTACTCTTGGTGGAGATGCATATAACCAAGTGAGTATTTGACCAGATTTACTTTAATCCAAATCATGTCCAGCTTATTAATCAATTCAATTTGCGCACATATCATGTGTATATGCTATAGGATCTTCTCACCATCGCAATAAATTCACCGGGAGGCACGTTTCACACCCTCCCTGTCCCGGAAAAACCGAGTCTATCGGTGCCTTTTTCGAGGCTGGTGGATACCATCCTCAGCGGCGCAGGTATATGTAACAACAAACATTCGAACCGACCTGAATTCAAGAGTAATCATGATATATGCTTGCTAGGAACATATATATAATTGAATGAATGGCATATTGATTTGTAGGGAAGTGGCCACTAGACGTGGTGATTGTGTATGCATTTGACAGTACCACCTCAACCCCAGATTATAAAACTGTGGACAATATCTTTTGGTTGGTGCAAGAGAAGCTCATCCGTCTTGTGGATAGCTGCCTTGGTTACACTTATGTCATGTCAACCCCGAACACGTGCACGTCTGATATGAAAATAGTTGATTCGGCCGATACAGAGTTAAAAGGCTACAGAAAAAGCCCGTCCTGGAGACGGTCCGCCTGCACGAAGAACATGGCGTCTGGCCTCTCCGAGGCGCACAAACTGATCAGCTACCGTGGACACTGGAATAGCACCATCTTGCTCTTCTCCGATGGGGTGATCAACAAGGGAGACTACTTTGATGGAGCCGAGGACTTCGTCTCAAAAGTACCTGTCCACACGTTTACTCTCGGCGGAGACGCGAACAACCACGTAAGTATAAGATTGGAGATACACTAATCCAAGTTTCATGACAATTTAGTAGTTACATCAACTCACTCATGTATGACGCCTATATGCTATAGGTTCTTCATGCCATGGCAAAGAATTCCCCTGGTGGGATGTTCCACCCCCTCCAGGTCCCTGATAAGCCGAATCTACCGGCACCCTTGTCGCAACTGCTGGACAACATCCTCAACGGTACCACAAGATCCACCTAGTCCAAAATTCCCGATTCAGGTAATATTATACATCATTATATATCTCCGCAAAGAAAATTAGAAAAATAGAGTATTATATATTAACTGGCTAGCAGAGGAGAGATTAACGCGGAGTGACGGACATTCATGCAGCTAGGAGAAATAAGGAGGGGCACGTGATGATGAAAAAGCCCAGCAGTTGCTGAGGCTGCGAGTCGTCGCCACCTTTGCCACCAAGCCGTAGCTACTCTACCTCCGCCATTTGGAATCGTCACCACTCACACGGCTCACCTACACAGCAATAAAATTGTAATTTACATTTTCGGCCCGTATCGAATACTTCTGCATAACTTTTTTTTCCAATAATAATGTATTAGTTGCATGAGTTTCCTTTGGTTTTCTTGTAATCACGCTTTTCTTTATCTAGTTTCCCCTTAATTTGAACCGTGTTCACTAGAACTCCATACATACAGTTCTAATATTGGTCCGGTACGGCCAAGAATGATGGTCCAGATTAAGATGCATGTAGCATTTGTTTTGTACTTGCTTGCTGCTAGCCGCAACCATGACAATTTTGACTTCTCAAATTGCTATTTATTTCGAAGTCAGCGACTGGGCGTGCATGTTAGGTTAGCTAGCTTCTGTTTGGCCAAGATGAATTTCTTATATACGCAGAGCTAGGCGCATCAACTTGTGAATATAAAATGGAGTCAGCTAAACCAGCGCTGAACGGGTGGTCATGCCAAGAAATTGACCAGCAGAGGAGATATTAATTCCGCACAAATCACACGCAGACGAGAGATCCCAGCGGTGGCGGCACCTGCCCTCCCGGCAAAGAGTGTTGCGAGCTTAAAACAATTATTAGCATGCATAGCACTAGCATATTAGATGAATCCAACATCAGGAACGACAGGATCGCGCATGCAACAGAAGCCATAATAAAAGATAGGACCAGATCATAGAGCAGATACTGATCGATTGAAGATGAAGTAGCGGTGGTTGTTGCATGCGATGTTATTTACGATGATGCTGGCGAAGACCGGTCAAAGCAGACGTTGGTGGCGGCTGCGCGCAACACCACCTGACCTTGGAGGTAGATGACCTATGGTGAAGAACACAAGCAGTCTCACGAATCACTTCCTGAAAACCTAATTCGCCTTCTCCATGTGTAGGATCAGAAGGGCGAGAGGTTCCCGAGACTTGTTCTACACTCGCCGATGCACGGGATAGAGTAGATTACGGCGGTGGTGCAAGAAGCGAGAGGAGGCAAAAACCCTAACTCAATTTCAGTGTGTCTTAATTTGGCGATGGTCGGTAAATCAAATATATAGGAGAGCCCATGCCGTTTCCAACTTATCGGCCACGAAAACATGGCAAATGGATGTTGCAACCCTGAACTTGATTTCGGCGGACCATTTACACGAATGTAGTGTGCCCGCGTCATTCACCCTGTCCGGGGGCCCGGCCCAGGCCCGGCAAGGCGAGCACACTTGTGTAGTTTTCTCTTTCTCCCCTCGTACCAATCACTTAGTGTGGTGTGGGAAGACTGCTATTTAAGCTGGTCTCCCACCCACTCCACTAGCAAGGTGATACTAAAGTTCATACCTCCATTTGCCATTTATTTATTGGCCTTCAAGATTTACTCATTAATTTCAGAAGTGTACATGGCCAATCCCGTTAATTTTAACAGGTGCCGGAGCTCATCATTGGCCATGGCCGCCAATGTAGAAACCCAAGACCCTGCACAATACATTTAGGAGGGGGCGGATAGGATACTAGAGGAGAGAATTGTAATTTCTTTTCATTATATTCTATTTTTATGATAAAAGTATATTTTTAGTTGAAAGTCCCCTTCTACCCCCGAGCTCATTTGAGCTCGGGGTGAACGGTAGATTCCCTAAAAATGAAAAAAAAAGAACATCTACTTTTTTTGTTGCAAACTTTGAGAAATGTTCTTAGTACTTCAAAATTTTAAGCCCAAAACAACATTCATGGAAGTCATGGAAAAAAAACAAAATCAGCACTCCAAAAATGCTTTCAAATATAGCATTTTTGGAGCATTGATATTTTTTTACCACTACCTCCATAAATGTCATTTTATGTTCAGGTTTTGCAAGCACACAAAACATTTGTCAAAGTTTGTACCCAAAAAATTAAGAATTGTTAAAATGCTTTTACTATTTTTTTTTATTTTACTGTTCATTAGGGAGCTTTTGAGCTGGGGAGTTTCGAAGAGCTCCCGAAACTTATTAACATGGGAACTACTTTCGACGATCTTGGCATGAGAAGTCCAATGGGAAAAACGGTTCGGGATTTGAACACACGGTTTAAGAGATAAACCATTTTGAATAAACGCCACTTGCCGCAATCTGGAAAGGTGGGAGTGACCTTCGCAATGGTACACCTTAACTGTGATTTCATACACTTGATCTTGTGTGAAGAGAGATATAGACGTGCCCCTCCTATTCCCTGCTGCAAGTGGCAACCTAAGGCCCACTGGCTTCCTGATTGGGCTTCTATATAGCGGCCCATTTACGGAGCAGGCTACCTATATGTCTTTGTTTTTCATTGTCGTTCCCGTTCGGTTAACTTGCACGTCAGTGTTGTAATACACAATTTTCTTAAAAATGAGGTAGCTCGGATTCTTTGCCAGATTCAAAAGAGGTTATAGATTTTGAATTTCTAGTGAATTTAATATATTTCGCGAATTTAAAAAATGCTCACAAACTTATAAAGCTTCCATGATATTTTTGTAGGAAAAATAAAGAATTTTCAAATATTCGTGAACATTATTTTTGTGGAATTCAAAACATGTGCACAAATTTATAAAATTGTTAAAGTTTTTTTGTGTATTTAAAAAATGTTAACAAATTGAGAAAATCATCAGTTCTGACAAATGTAACAAGTATTGAATATGAAAAAATTACACAATTCAATGTAATAAAAGGATGATGAAAAAGAAAAAAACAAAAGGGGGGGGGGGGGGGAATGGATTGGGTGTCTCCCGTGATGTGGATCCATGGCTGCGGCGCAGCCTGAGCTAAGATTTTGGTCATGAGAGAGGGATTGGAGCTGTTCATGGCTGCAGCTGCTGGTGTAGGTGGTGGGGTAGCCGACGCTGGAATTGGTGGAGAGGAGGACGACAGCGGTGGGGTTGGATAACACTTTTTACATCGCAAATAAATATTACTCTCTCCGACCCTAAATAAGTGTCATTGTTTTAGTTCAAAACCACGACACTTATTTCGATGGAGGGAGGATAAGATTAAGATATGAAGCAAGGTTACAAACTAAGAAAAATAATCACAAAGTACATTTATAATTTTGTCATGGTTATATTCGTTGATTCAAAGTAGTTGCCAGATGCAAGGAAACCTTACCCACCAATACCTTTCATGTTTCATTCTCTTCCTGCATGCTCTCCCGTCCTTGGGATTTCTAACTAGGATCTGCATTGCTTGATGTTTACATTGGCGCAAAAGCAGGATGTCAGTTGATGTCCAAATGAACTTCTTTTTTCCTCCCGAAACCCTATCAACCTCAGCCAAAAATAAGAAAGATATGGCCAACCACACCCCACAAGAGTCTCAATCAATTACATTATCTGCTCCCCTAAAAAAAAATTATATTCTCTGCAATCCACCCTCTTTCTTGTGAGTCATGCATGCAGGTAAAGCAGCATTGTGTGGCTGCCTGGGCATAACATGTCACCAACACTCTGGCTTACATTAGTAAGCTCTTTGAATGTGTGCAAAAAATTGATACAAAACTAGAACTAACAAATGCATGCACTGTGAGCGAACCAACCTATGGTTGGATGGTTAGAAGGACAATGGTATCCTTATCCCACCAGGGTTCAAGTCTTAGACTTAACGTTTGATACTCGTATTTGTTAGAATTAATCCTAAAGTATTATTTTTAACATTGTTCCATTTTACTTAGAGAATTCAAAGATAATTTCTACCATGATGGGACAGAGGTTGCAGCATCATCGTGGAAGTTAATTAAGCTCTATATATACTTTGTGATGGAGCAACGACGCTCGGGGAAATCAGCCACCTTTGGCACATGTCAGCTTGCTGGCTTTTCTATTCAGCTCTAGAGCATGCACGAGCACTTGAGAAGCATACCCGCCAAAAGACAAATCTGCAGGTAGTGCCGGATCCTACTCAGACACTGCTCATCATTCTCCGTATGTAAACAGATACTTCCTCCATCTCAAAATATAAGACTTTTTTTGGCCTAGATTTAGACAAAAAAATGTATTATATTTTGTTCTAGAGGGAGAATTTTTTTGGGTGTGGCTAGAAGTCGGCTGAGAGTTAATCGTCGAGTGAGAGAACATATAAAAAGAAGGAAGACAAAAATTAAAGAAAATTTTACACGAATCTCCACATATTTTCCCATGAATATAGCATCGACTCAGATTTAGAAATCCCGTATTTCTTTCATGGTAATATGCGTCTCATTCATATGATAAATATCAAACTAAAAGCCATGTACAGACCGACCTAAAAAAATGGAAGGATAATACAACTCTAGCCTTTGCACAAATGATCACCAGCCAAGAAAGCAAATTACAATCAATACCAAATAATCCCCTGACTATGACCCCAATGCCCGTCAATTGACTCCATCACCACTGCAGCAGACCCCCCCCCCCCCCCCCCCCCCAAAAAAAAAACATGACAGGTCACCTCTTTACCTGAGCTCAACGTGGCTCGATCGCCGATATGCTGCTTTTCGGACCCTCAAAGTAGGTTAGGAAAGGTGAAACTATCGCTGATATTTATAACATGTGAAACAATTTTTTTAAATTTCATGACACTTTCTCGAATGGTACAAACATATTTTACAGATTACGCAAACTATTGTTTTTAATGTTTACGGAATAGTCTTTTCATAGAAAGGGTCGAAAGGGAGTTCATTTCGACAACGCCAGGCAATTCCAAAGAGAATGACGGGAAATCTGAAGAACTTGTAATTCGACAAGGAATTCCTCGAGGCGGCAGAATAGACCGGTTGGCCACATATTTTTCAATGGGAGAGAATACTATGTTGCTTTCCCGTCAAAAGATATTGGGCCACTCGGTCTATTCCGCTGCCTAGAGGAATATCTTGTCGAATTCCACGTTCTTTAAGTTTCCCGTTGTTCTCTTCGGAATTGTGTGGCGTTGTTGAAATGAACTCCTTTTTTACCCTTTCTACGAAAAACACTTATACAACTCCATCGAATCGAAAAGAAAACAATACAGCTACGCTGTCCACCTCATCCAAAAGAAGAAAGAGATCGGCAACAGCACCACACAATTAAGTGTCTCGATCAAATGTGTACGTTACGCTCCCCTGTTGGTCGCAAGATGTACACATTTAACGACCTTGCAGGTATCCATATGTTTCTCCATAGCTTGCAGTATCCATATGTTTAAAGATGTACATGCTAATTATCTACCGTTGAATTTACATTTACTTATACCACTGAAGGACTCACCACTGGAAAAGGTTCTTTGCCAAGTACCCATATCAACTCGGCAAAGACTTAGCTGAGAGTTGCATCCTGTAAGGGTACTCAACATACAACCTTCACGCGAAACTGACTTTGCAAAGATCCTTCCGTAGGGCACTCGGTAAAGGCTTTGCTGAATATGACACAGGGGTACTCAGCATAATAAAGTGACTGACGGCCAGCAGACAGAAACCACATGTCCATGCACTTTGCCTAGTATCCCACACGAGGTACCCGAAAAAACATTTTAGCATACCCAAAAAAAACGCTGGGGCGTCGGTGGGGAGCTGCCGCTGCTCTTGCTCCGTCGCGAGTTCCGCCTCCTGGTCATTGCCGCGCACATGCACCGCTGCCCTGCTGGTCGCAGTTGTGCCGCCTGCACTGAAGCCGTGTGAAACCAAGCCGCAGGTGTCACCGCAGCCTTGCACCGCCGACCGCTAGCCTTTGGTCATTGTCGAGCCACACTCAGCCCCAGGGGCGGAGCCAGGATTTAGGCATGAGGGGGCGAAGAAGATAATCATAGCTAAAGAGGAGGAAAATGTCCAATATGGACTAGACTATGCGCATTCATGCGTCCTCGTCCATGGCCATGTAAGTCAGTATGAATATTGGCTTTTCATGCAAGGATAACTAATTGAACTGTGGGAAGCCGGTGGCAGCAAAAAAGTCCATTCCTCGTGTTTCGTCCATATTTTCTCTCTTATGTTAATTCCCAATGCAACATAGATATCAAATCATAACAATATATGTTGACAATTAAAAAAGTACTATATTTCTCAAAGAAGAAATTTAGATCTATGGTTGTGAATAAGATCAAACCGAATTAAAAGACATGTCGAATAGTAGATTTTCTTGTATTTTATGTCGAATAGTAGATTAATCTGTTGAAAGTGAAATAATATAATCACACTAGTGGAGTATAATCCATAGGGAAAAAACGTACTAGTAACTTGTAATTCAGAAAACGACATCGAAACTAATTGAAAAAAGGCAAATCCGGTCAGAAATTAATAGATCCATTGCACGTTTATGCAAATATACTAATTAACCAGACCAGTATAGTTTCTGGTTCATAGAAAATCATGCTAGTAGAATGTAATCTCACAATTCTATTTATCTCCACGTTAGTTGTGCTACTTGTTCCCTTATACTTATATCTCAAGGCTAGTAGTAGATCCAAGAATACACCAGTGCTTGCGACAAACTGGCCAATATTGCACATGTTTCCTTCCTTCATGGTTAATGTCCACAACTTGCATGACTATTTCACCCTGGTCGTTGCTGGATTAGGCCATAACTTCAGGGCGCATGGCCCACCTGGGACCGGGATGCGGTTCTTCGTCACGTGTGACCCTGCTAATGTCCGACACATCTTCATGACCAACTACGCCAACTTCCCCAAGGGTGGCGAATTCGCTGCTATTTTCGACGTCATGGGTGGTAGCCTCTTCACCATTGATGGTGAAGACTCTGCCACCCAGCATGGGAAATTGAAGACTGTGCTCAGCAACCCGCGGATGGTTGCTAGTCACCTTGTTCACTCTGCAGCACTCAGATTCATGTACTTTTGTCTGGCGGCTAAGTAAGCAAGCGCTTCCTCTGGTGGACCCAGAGGCGAAGAAAACATGAGATGGTTTCGTTGGGCTTTCAGTTGTCTTGTGGGCTGAAACTAGTGGGCCTAGATAAAGAAAAGGAATTCTCAAGAAACAAAGAACACCAAACATGGCCTCTTCCTCCTCGAGAGAGATCCCCACCCAAATCGCACAGAACACCGGCATGAATCGAGTAAATTGCCAAAAACCTCCAGAATTGAGGATGATACATCAAAAATCACCTTCTCCATATATAATAGTTTGCCAATATCACTAATTTTGAGTACTCAGTTTGCCAAAAGCACTGAAACAATGAGCAGGTTTTGACACGAAAATTGACAGCGCAGACCATCCGCCAGGGCCTCGTGCCACACGGTAACGGCTAAGGCGAGTCCACCGTTAGACAAACGTAGGGCTTACCGAGCAGTATCCTCTTCCTCTATTTGGTTTTTGGCATTTCGCTGAACACCTAGCAGGTGTCGGCTGCCAGCGAAGCCATGGTCGCCAGGAACCAAGCCACGTTGGACTCCCTCCCCGGTGGGCTCCGATGACCAAGGTTCCGAGAGGGACAGAACGAGGGATGGCTATGGATGCCTCTAGCCGAGGGAATCACCGTCAACGGCTCACCACATCACCTCCCCGAGGTTTGTTGTCTTCGCGGTTAACAACCACCTTGGGCCAAGCCACCTTGTCCATAACGTCACCTGCCGAGACGAGACTCTCCGCAGAAGGAATTGACCTGGGTGCAGCATAAGCACACACTGCCGGTCATCTTTCTCGCCTCCGGTGTAGCGACACCACTGGGTCGATCTCCGCCACTGGTGCGGCCAGGCAGCGGACGAACGCAGCGGGCGGGCACACGCACGCAGCCGCAAATCCTCAACTCCCTGCACGCTGCTCCTCGGGTACCTCCCACCAGGACGTGATGTTCATTGCAGGTGCCGGCAGTGGTCATCGCTCCCTGTACAATGTTGCGATGGTAAACTGCGGCAAGAGAAGCACGGGGAGGAACTGCTGCAAAGCATGACTTCAGAGGGAGGAGCTGTGGCGCGCAGTAGGACGGTGGTGAAGTCGGCTGGTGCTCGACTGGCTTCTAGAAGAAGAGGATTGGATAGCTTTTCTTCTGTCTCTGTGACGGGCTTTCCTGAAAAAAAGGATCTTTTTGTTATCTCTACTAGTACTAGTACTAGTTAAAAAAACGTAAATGTCTTGTTTCACCTTTCTTTCCACCACTCATTCGTCCAACCATACCCTTATGATAATCAATCACCTTCATTTACTTACCTTTCAAACCAATTTCACTTTAATTTACTAACCAAACTTTTGATGTAAATATAAGGAAAATCACGGGCGAAATTTGATGAACATTTATTTACACAACCACATATTATGAGCAGGTAAATCACAAGTTAACATATTAAATTTTTTATATCCCGTTGCAATGTATTGGCATTGTTCTAGTTAGTACAATCGCAGATTTAGTGGCATGTCATCATTGAAAGCAGGCGCCACTATCAGTTTTCGTGTCAAAATGCGGTCAATCATCGTTTTAGTGTTTTTGGCAAACGGATTTTAACACATGCCAATTGCATATGCTTAGAGCATCTCCAGCCGCGCTCTCAACATGCCCTCTCCAGGTGATTTTTTCGCGTCGGCGCATAAAAATCGGCCCAGCCACGCCCCCCCAGAAGCCCAATTTTCGCCGGCTCGGGCCGAATTTGGCGCCGGCGGACCCAAGCCGAACCCGGCGCGCTGGGGGGGCGCTCGGGAGCGTCGAGCGAAATGGTTTTGGCGCGAAAGAGCCGCGGGCCCGCCGAGTCAGCGACACTCGCCTCGTCGTCCTCAGAACACCTCGGTTTCCCGCGGGGAATCAATGCCAAGACTGCCGCCGGTCAGCCTTCCATTGATTCCTCACCACGGGGCGTGTCTTCACGGGCGGCGCTGCGTACACACGTCTCCCCGGCGGCTATAAAAAGCGTCGCCCCCTCCCCCGGCGCTGGCCACAGACGCCGTGCTCTCTGCCTCTCTCTCCGCCGCCGCCGAACCTCTCCTCTCTCCCCACCCAACCCCAGCCGCGATGATGTGCGAGCGGTTTCCCGGCGACGGAGCGGCGGCCAAAGGCTTCGGCTGCCGCTCGCTGCACGCGTGGGAGGCGCACCTGCTTTTCGAGCCCAACATCCCGGCACCTCCAGACATGCGCGCTAGGCCGACAGGATGGAGGCTCAACGCCGGAGGCATCCCCGTCCCCCCACCGCTGGACGTCGACGCGCGCCCCGACTACTTCGCCGGCGAGGTCAACCGCGTTCGGTCGTCGCTGACCGAGGAGCAGCGCGCCTCCCCGCAGTACGCCACCGACAACCACGAGGCGTGTGCAGCGTACTTCCAGCGCCGTCAGGAGCAGCGCCTCGCCTCCACCAACGGGGCGCCGGTGGTGGTGGTGGGGGGGGGGGGTGGAACAGCGAGGGGCGACGCCTGTGGTGGGCTGCCCCCGGCCAGACGCTCCGCGAGGTTCTCGCGTAACTCGAGGGCGGCAACAACCCGCCGCTCACATACACGGCCACTGCACCGGTCCCCCGCCGCGGCGCCGGGCAATGGATGCACAGTAGGTTTGTCTCCGGCCCCGCTCCTCTTGCCACTCATCCGGCTCTCTGGCGGTGTTCGCCGTCAAGGCCGAGCCCGCAGCGGAGACCCCGCCCTGCCGGCTCACCCGCTCGACCGGCATCGTCATCAACGAAGGAGGCGGGCGCGCCTCCTCCTCGGCTCCTCCCCGCTTCGTCAACCCGAAGACGGAGCCGGATCTCACCGCCGTGAAGAAGGAGCTTGGGCTCGCTCCTGTGAAGACGGAGCCCGGGATCGCTGGCGGCGAGAAGGAGGCACCGGACGACGCGGCGGCCTTGAAGTGGGCGTGAGACGACTGGGCGCAGACGGAGATGGGGCGCCAGCGCCGCGCCTATGAAGAGCTCGCCACACGGCATCGGCGAGGCCGCGACGAGGGAGGCGTCATCGTCCTCGACGACGACGACGCACCACCGGCACCGGTCTGCCAGGGCGACGCCGGCCAGGGGTCTAGCAGGGGCGGCGTCCGCGTCAAGGAGGAGAACGCCGGCGATGATGACGGCGACTTCGCCAAGCTCACCGCGTTCTTCGCGCCGTAGAATGACATTAAATTTGTTTATGTAATAAAAACTATGCTATAAAATGTCATTTTCGCTGAACTTTAGCCGAATTCCTATTTTTTATAAAGAAATGTCACCTTCTGGGGCCGACGGCTGGGGACCCGAAAGCCCCCACGCCGATTTTAGCGCCGGTACGCCCCCAGGCGGCGATTTTAAGCGCCACTTGGGGGGCCAACGCTGGAGATGCTCTTACAAACACATACATACATTCACACACGCATGCACACCCTATCCCTATGAGCATCTTCAAGATACTGAGCCTTTAGTTAGCTGCCTAACTCCTCGTTCCCCGGATAATTAAGAGGCTTAGAGATTATTCCCCACAAAAAGAAAGAGGCTTAGAGATTACGAAAAGTTCCTGGTTTTCCGTATCTTCTTTCCTCGATAATAAAATTCCTAGCAAGATTTGGAGATGATGTTTTTCCTCTATTTATTACATTATGTCTTCCTTGCTGCCAGCAATTAATGCAACCACAGGGATGCTCGCTGTGTGAGTCAACCACGTCTAGAGATCTCACAGAACCGGATCGGACCGGCCACTAGCACTAGTATTTTTTTCTTCATATATATAGATAATGAAGGGGTGGTGGAAATATAAGTAAATGAAGGTGATTGATTATATCAGTCATATCGTGCGTCCACACCAACTGGAGCCAACCACTGAGAGCGCACGAACTGATTAACTAAAGCTACCCTAGATACTACTCCCTCCGTTTTAAAATAGATGACTCAACTTTGTACTAAATTTAATACAAAGTTGAGTCATCTATTTTGGAACGGAGGGAGTAGACGGGATACCGGCTGATATATATGCTAGCACGTTCCCCTCATACAAAGTTGAGTCATCATTCTGGTACAGTTAGATTTACGTGCGTTTTTAAAATAGACAAGATTTAAGACGCCAATGCAATTACTCCTACTAGTACTGTATGCATGCGTGTAAAAGCTAGTTCTGCATGCGTGTAAAAGCTAGTTCTGCATGCAAGGGAAAAGTATCCGCTGGAATTGGTCTCCACCAATGCATGCGTGAGGGCTGCTCGTTTAGTGGCCATGGGGTTACTGCGCATTGATTTTTCAAGCAATTAGGCGCTGTGCTATTAACTACGCTGCTATTTTTCAGTCGCATGCAAAGGAAACTAGAGCCAATCGTGAAACACCTTGGTCCCAGAGATTTCTAATGTACGCCTTCTAAACCGTGACGGAGGGAGTAGCTAATCTGTTTCCCAAAGGGAGGTGCATGCATTGTGTTGGTCGTTGTTGTTCGTTCGTGCATGGATTTGTGGATTTTTTTTTAGGCAAGCATGGATTTGTGGATGGTTCCTATGTTCTGATGTGTTGGATGTCTATGGGCCTTTCAATATTTATTCAATGTGGTTCTTATTTATTTAACTTAATATATGGGTTTATTCATATTATTAATGTTTGTACGGGGAATAATTGATGCGGAATTTCACTTGAGGAAATTAAAAAAAGTACACTTAAGCTACATGTAAGTCACCTGAAAAAAAAATTGAGCCAGTCAATTTTTGAGCCATTAATTTCTGCTTCAGGATTCGTGCTACTTGTATTTTCTCTGTTGTGTATGCTATTGTTGTCTTGTTTTGGGCTGATATTTTAACTAACCACTGTTTTGGGTCAGTCAAATCCTATTTGGGCTGATGCCCATTTCATGTTTTTATAGGCCCAGGATGCTCCTATTTTTCTTCTGCTTGTATGCCCTTTTTGCTCTTTTCATTTTCTCATTTTTTAGTCGGTTACTATGGGTGTTTTTGGGATGTTGGGTGTGCGTAAAATGTATACACACGAATACTATATAACATAGTATAAATAATATTAGTGTGCAAATATTTTAAGCTTATTTTTTCTTTTCTTTATTCTTAAACGAAAAAATTCATTAATTTTTATTAGTTTTATTTGATTTCCTTTATTTTTGAGCCTGATACTAATGTCACTATATCATTCGTTCTTAAGAGACATCTTTTTTCTTGAAGTACCATTATATGCTCATTCTTGCATACCATAGAAAAGAAGAATTTCTGTGTAAATTTTGTGCAAAATTTCTCATTATTTGCTTCTTTCATTTTCTGTCTTCTTAAATGGTAATACCAATGCCACTAATTAATTATTCTTTTGTAAACTTTTTTTAGTCTAATTTTCTTTCATTTTATAGATAATATTAATGCCAATAAATTAATTCATTCTGAGGAAAAATTATATTTCAAAATTCCACTATTATATGCTTATTCTTACATATTATAAACAAGCACAATTTCTATGTAAACTGTATGTAAATTTTGATATTTTAATTTTTTTTCTTGTGAAAGGGTAATAGCAATGCCACAAATTCATTCTTCCTTAGAAAACTACATTACTTTGTTCTTTTTTTCATTTTCTTTGTTCTCTAAGGGTAATACCAATGCCAAATTCTTTCCTCCTTAGAGAACTTTGTTTGACTCCATTTTTTACCATGTGATGCACATATATATTTGATTATCTGGTATGAGCAGACCCTCGTCAGATCATGTCAATGAGTCTATAATTGATAAAAGAAAAAACAAATTTCTCTCGTAAATATATATTTGGTGGTCTTCAAGGGAACAAGGGAAAATATAGTATGTCTATGAATTTTCAGGCCCAGCCACGTCAACGCATACACTTGTATTGGTCAAATGGATTTAGTGATCAACCAGTTTGTCGATGGAATAAATCATGTGTGCATGCACGGACCCACTGATCAGCAAATATTCCTGAAAAAACGTCTGGTGCGTATAACATGAACAAAATATTGTGTGACGCCACCGGCTAGCTGGACACGTATATATTTCGACGGGTACAAAACAAGGTGTGTGGCGGCTGGAGATAAAAAAAAAGCTCAATCAGTTGCACTTGACGAGAGATTAGTATTGGCCAGCGATCGAAGTTTGTTGCTTGTTTTTGGTGCAACGGTACCGAGGGATCAGAGATAAGATATGGTTTGTTACTAACGGCAGCGGCGACCATGCTAATCTGTCGTGCTTATCTTCTTATCTATTTGCATAGCTAGCCGAGGGAGTGGATGCCAATCTCTCGTGCTTATCTTCTTATCTATGTGCTTATCTCTCGTGCCTATCTTCTTATCCTCTTATCTATTTGCATAAGAGTAAATTGCATAAAACCACCACTTTGAATGCTAAGTTTGCAAAAAAAACTACGCTGCATTTTTTTGGCAGAAAACATAACTTCTTCCGTAATCTTTTTGCAAAAACCACTAATCAATAGATTAGAGCGTTTTAAGTACGTTTAAGACAAGTGGGTCCAGATTTTGCCGACGTGGCGTAACGGCTCTGCCGAAACAGCGTTAGATGAGGGATTTTACAAGGAGGCCCTTACATCAAAATCAGAAAAGCAATCAGCTCCATGAACGAGCTCTTCTTCGCGGGCGGCGTGGCCGCGCCGGCGACGAGGCCTAAACGAAGCGCTCTTCTCGGAGGGCAGAGTTGGTCATCGTGGGCGGCGTGGCCGCCGCAGCCGAGGAGCTCTTCTTCGCGGACAGAGATGGTCGTCGCGAGTGGTGTGGCCAAGCCGGCGAGGTGACGGCGTCCCACGTCGAGGGCAGCATGGACGGCGACGAGCTCTTTTTCGTGGGCAGAGATGGCCGTCGCGGGCGGCGTAGCCGCGCTGGCGAGGCGGCGACTTCCTTGGCGCTCGTTTCAGGCGGCTGCGACTCTGGGCCCATCCGGGTGAGCAGGACGATTAGAGGGGGGGGGGGGGGAGCAGTCAGAGGGCAGTCTGGGCTCGCCTGCGAAGCGACGACGTCCATGGCACTCGTCCGTTGCCTAGAGGGAGGGCAGAGAAGCTCGGCGGAGTCCATGGCGCTCGTTCGTTGTGCGACTGCGACATAAGGTCAATCCAGGCGGCCGGTAGGGGTACAGGGAGGGGAGAGAAACTGGAGGGGCCGCTGGGCTTGTCGGCGATGCAGTCTGGCTGTGTGACGGTGGTCGGGATCGGCTTGGGTGGCTGCACGCCTGGGTTCCACCATGGGAAATGGGATTGAGACAGGGAGTTGACTTTTCAGTGAGAAAAACAGAGGAGAATTGGAGAAGAAGATCCAGCTGACAGGTGGGGCCCATGTCCTGTTTGACGCCGTTTTGGTAGAGTAGTTACACCACGTCGGCAAAATCTGGACCCACCTGTCATAAACATACTTAAAACAATCCAATCTGTCGATCAGTGGTTTTTGCAAAAAGATTACCGTAGAGGTGGTGTTTTCTGTCAAAAAAGTAGCGTGGTGTTTTCGGCAAACCAAGCCTTTAAAATGATGGTTTTGTGCAATTTACTCATTTGCATAACGACTGCTCCAGTGACTGAGAGGAGGTTGGAGCTCACTCACAACGCACGCATCATTTACACACTCATCTCACCACCATTCACCGTACCACTCGCGCGCGCGCGCGCCCACACACACACACACACGCATGCACACACATACACACTTCGTATCACCTCCGTTCCAGCACTCACGCGCACACACACACACTTCGTATCATCTTCATTTCCCTCCGTGGCCGGCGTCGATGGCACAGCCATATGGCGAGTAAACCATATGAAGGTTGCATACGAACACGTATTTCTTTTATTTATTTTTTCTTCTCTTTGTTCATTTTTTTGTGGCATCTCACGGCTCTACATGGCAATTTAATCATCGCCGGGATGTCTCATTGCTTGATCTACACCAAAAATCCGAGGGGGCCCATGACTCTACATGGGCCAATCTGCAAAAAGAGTTTGGTGGCATCTAGTGGCTCCACATGACGATCAAATCGCCGCCATAGGTGTTTCACGGTCCGACACGAGAAAAAGAGGCATTGCATTCCGTGGCTCTACATGGCGATCACATTGTCGTCATGGATGTTTTTGGGTTTGGTCTGTATAAAAAAAAGGCTAGCGTCTTGCGGCTCTACATGGCGATCTAATCGTTGCCGCGGATGTCTCATTGTCAGATCTGAAAATACAAAGAAAGAAAAGTGTATGGCGACTCGCGGCTCTACATGGCGATCAAATTGTGGCCGCGGACGCATCAAATTCATCAACAACCTCTTCTGTAATATTAGGTTCGGGATGGTATACAAAGCCAGTCCTTATGGGACAGCAGAGCAGCCACACACATACTCAAAATCAGCATCATGAGTCAGCACATGCAAAGCATCAAAGGTCACTAATAAAGTCCCGTAGATCCGGTGACATGCAAAGGGTGATGATTTTATTGTGAGAATAATAAAGACACGGCCATCTACTCTCGACTAAACAAGACGCCATTGACAAAATTTTGCAAAACCATGTTTCTCAATCAAATGAGGGTTCATCTTCAAGTCCACGGTCAGAACACTTTTTTCCGCGACCGACGAGGCCGGAACTCACATAGATTTCCTGACTGACGAGGCAGGATACATGATGTTCGTGACCGACGAGGCCGAACTATCCATTTTATTTTCTCATTGAGACTTGATCTACATCCCATGTTTGATTTGTGCATGAATCCATTAATTTTTGGCATGGCGAGATTACTGTTTTGCTCGGAGCACTTGCATATTTTTTCTGCCTTGGAGACAGAAGCCATGAGTTTGATAATGATGATGACCGTTTGAGGCAGCCTAATCGGAGGTCTTTCATAGATATGCTATGAATGTAATTAACTAGGGATCCCTTCCAGGCCCTAGGAGTCGAGAATTATGCAATTGTCTTTTGTATGTCAGATGCCATACCAAAAGCATGTAAACTGAGATTTGTATATCCTCCGCAATAAAGATTTTCAAGTTTTCTCCGCATCATTTTGTGTGCTTTGTTTTATTTTTATTCGTATACATTCGTATACTGGCATGCCCGCACCTAAAATACCAACACGGATAATATTTATCTGGCATGCCCGGTGGGACTCGACTCTCCTCCCATCTTTGCTGCTCGTCATCAGTCATCAGAATCTACTCATGATCTGTCTCTTCGGCACTTTTTTTTGGGCTGATAATGTGGTGTGGTGAAGTTCTAACCAGTGAAACACCAGCGCCCAGAGCAGAGGAACTTCAACTTCAGTTAGAACAGAAGCAACATCAGATTAGCGCAATGCAAAGCAGACTTCAAAATGAACATCAGCATCATCCACATAGGAACATGCCATCATCCGCATATGCTCATTATCGTGAAAACAATCCCTGGCCAAATGGAAATCGTCAAGATCGTTGCTACCCTCTGCCTGAAACAAGAAGATACAAGCCTCGTGTCAAACGAAAGCATCATCGCAAAACATCGAGCCCTCAAACCGGGTTCCACAACAGTTTGCTCTGCCAAGGCAACATGACTCCATGACGACAGCACCTTGGGAACATGCAAGGTCTTCACGGCGGGTACCGACCTCTGATGTAACCCCAAGGGCCCCTTATGCATCGACAGTTAATCAACATAAACGTGAGAGAAGAAGGAGGACTCGTGAGGTGATGTATCAAGAATTGCAAGATTTGGTACTAAGACACGTGCAGGTCCACCTGCTGGCCGAATTTACCAGGATAATGAGCATGTGACGCTTCAGATTTCTCCAAATTTGAACGGGAATGAAAGATATAACACATTGATAGAGCATCTCGCTCCCAAACCACTAAGGGTTGAGCAAAGGAACCTTAGTACAGAAAGGCCAAGAGGTGGCTCTCATTTAGCTCCACAAGGATCAAATAATGCACTCATCCCTCGAGATAACGGATCAGATGCTACTAGGTTCAGGAATATTGGGAATGGAAGAAGGCGATCTGACAAGGACTTGGACAGAATGAATAATGTAGCATGTCGCATGGCGACAGTCCGGTTGGTGGAAGATTCAGATTCAGAATGGCGCCCACCTGCACCTGCCTCCTCCCACGGCCACGGCGGCCAGCTACTGCTTCACCGGCCCGCTTGACTTGCCGCTGCCGCCTACCCGTTGTCCGCGCCCGCCTTCTCCTGTTGCCACTAGTAGAAAAAAGGCCATTTGTCCCTGTTCTAGAGGGCCTTTAGTCGGTACTAAAGTCCCCCCTTAGTCCCGGTTTTTATATGAACCGGGACTAAATGCCCTCCACGTGACACCAACCGGGATTAAAGAAATTTTTATGAATTTTTTCCTGAATTTTTTTTTGATTTTTTTTCTTCTGATTTTTAAATTTCTGAATTATTTTACCTATTAATCTCTAATTACCCCTCATCACTGTTCAATTTAACCTCTAATCTCTAATCATCCCTCATCATTCCAAATCATCTAACTTCCCGGCCGGTCACCCATCCTCTCACTACCCCAGCCTGAGCACGCTTAACTTCCTGGTTCTATTCCCCCTCGTTTTCAAGTCTACATTTGTTGTTTTCCTGACAATAGTAAGATGTCAATCCTATTAACCCTGAGGAGTTTAGCTTGAGCATGAAGTCACACGTTTCACTGTTTGAGTTTGAAACTATTATTTAAAAAACAATAATTATTTAGTAACACTAATATTTCTTGAGTAAGTAGTTTGACCACAATTTGACCAGATTTGACCAAAATTCAAATAATTATTTATTAACACTAATACTCTTGAATAATTATGTAGTAACACTAATACTTCTTGAATAAGTAGTTTGACCAGATTTAACAAAAATTCAAAAAAAACTGAAATTTGAGCATATCTTTTTTTCCTTTTAGAATTTGAGGATTCTAAAAATTTGTAAACAGGCCGTAGGCGGTCAAAATCAGATGCGGATTTTCGTGCTGAACATTTTGATATATTATACATTTTTTTCGACATCGTATGCAAAAGTTATAGCCGTTTTACTTTTTTACGACACTTTTTTGCAAAACATGTTCAAATTTAAGTTTTTTAGTTTTCCTAATTAGTAGATATAGTAATATAACTACATCTCGAAGGATTTTATTTTTTGAAATTTTATCATTTTGTTTTGTTTTTTCCAAAACTGAAATGGCGATACAACCGGGGGGGGGGGTAGAGTTTGAGAAATGGGCCCTTTAGTCCCGATTTGAGACACGAACTGGGACAAAAGGGCATTGCACCCTTTAGTCCCAGTTCGTGTCTCAAACCAGGACTAAAGACCATTTAGTCCCGGTTTGAGACACGAACCGGGACAAAAACGCATCGCACCCTTTAGTCCCGGTTCATATTTCAAACCGGGACTAAAGGCCTAATCTTTAGTCCCGGTTTGAGACACGAACCGGGACTAAAGCGTGCGATGCCCTTTTGTCCCGGTTTGTGTCTCAAACCGGGACTAAAGGGTCCATTTAAACCAGGACTAGTGCCTTTAGCCGTTTGAATCGGGACTAATGCTAACATTAATCCCGGTTCGTAATGCAACCGGGACTAATGTGAATATTGCCTTGTGACCAAAGTCCTATTTTCTACTAATGTGCAGCTCCGCGCTGGCCAGCGCTCCGCCGCCCGCACCTGCTCCTTGCGTCGGCCGCCTTCGCCCGCAGCCGCATCGCGCCACGCCTGTGCCGCGCATAGCCGCTGCTTACTAAACTGCTGCTAGTAATTGTAGCTCTTACTAGAGCTAGCTTTTCTAATTCTACATTGATTAGCCATCTGGACTGCCCCTAAACTGCGGCAAAACAATTGTTAACAGCAGTAAATATAATATGAGTTGAAAGTATACATGAGAAAATCCATTTTATCCCACTGGACCAAATCCTTTCACTGCATGGATTAATTCCTACGAAAATTACAAAGTTCTATGTTCTGTTAACAGAAAAACCGAAAAACAGCTTTATTTTCATAGCTACTTTAGTGCTGTTGACGATCAAGCAAATGAACTCTAATATGGATGTAATCCATACTAACATGTAGATCACAGAAAAATGCTCAAAATTGATGTAAGGCACAAAATCATAGGAGGTACACATCCATAGTTGTAGCCATTTGAAAACAGCTAAAAGATGTTTAAAACTGACGAAATCTCATACTTCGCAGAATTTCAGGGATTTTCGGGATATTGTTTAAATCTTTAAAAAATCATAGAAAATAATCCGTATATCGGATGAAAAAGTTTTATACATGAAAGTTGCTCAGAACGACGAGAAAAATCCGAACACGCTGTCCGTTCGTCTGCCACATATCCCTAGCATAGCGAACATGCAACCTTCCCCCTTTGGTCCGTCTGTCCGAAAATGCATAACCCCGGGAAAACTTTCCCGGATGTTATACCCCTTCGCCGGTATCGTGTAGAACCGCGTTAGAACACCCCTAGCGCTGCTTTTGTCTTGTCGTGCATAATATTGCACTTGTTTGCTCTGTATTTACTGTTTCTTCCCCCTCTCCTCTCCGGTAGACCCCGAGACCGCTGCTGATGCCCTTGTGATCGACGACGTCGACGACGACCCTTCTTCCCTTTCAGCAGAGCTTCCAGGCAAGCCCCCCCTTTGATCATCCCAATATCGCCCATTCCATTCTCTCATGCTTGCATTAGATTTTGCTACTGTTATTGTTTGCTCCTATTCTGATGCATAGCCTGCTTTTGTACCTGCTATTGTTACCTACCTGCTTATCCTAAACTGCTTACTATAGGTTGGATAGTGATCCATCAGTGACCCCCACCTTGTCCTTATTGCCCCTGCATCATCATCGACAACTCGATCAACGTGATCCACGATCAGAGCCCGACACCTCACATCATCACTCCCGATACGGCTCTGTCGTGCAACACCTCAAGTGTGGACCTCGAGGGTGGTTCCTCTTACGTTCACCTTGATGATTACATCGAGTGGAATCCACCGAGGGTGATTCCTCGGGTTTTCCTCTTGATGTTTGGACACACGGTTACCTTGACTTTACTTGGGACATTGGTGTAAGTCGGGCGGGCCTGGAGAGCACCTGAGGAGTTACAGTGGCGGCTGGCTGTTTAGCGATATCACCCAGGTGGGGGTGAAAGATCCGGACTTGTCCCGACAGCCGTCACTTCTTTTGATAATGCACTAACATGTTTGGGTATTTGTTCTGAGTTGGCCTCTGGCCTTTACGCACTAACCACCACGCGAGAATATTTATGGGCCTCGACGTTGTAGTATCAGCCGAAGCTTTGTCAGACGTTGTTGTACGGTAGAACCCTAGATGGAGATCTTTCACAAATTGGAGGAGAAATCCCCAAGAACAAGAAGAACACAAAGGGGGGAAACAAGAGGAACACTCAAATTGACTTGATCCAATCACACATGTGCTAGATTAAATCACACAAAGAGAGATACAAAGGTCCAAATCCAACACAAGAAGATACAAGAGGTAACTAGTTCATCCCAATCCTATGAGGAGAGAGGTCTTGATGATCCTATGATGGGGATCCTTCTCCAAGAGGAGGCCTTGATGTCCACAAGAGGATCTTTTCCAAGAGGAGGCCTTGATCTCCAAGAGGAGCTTCTCCAAGAGGAGGTCTAGATCTCCAAGAGGAGGAAGATGAGCAAAGCTCTCTCTTTGTCTATCCAATACTTTGCTATCCTCTCAAATGAGCTAGGTGGGGGGTACTTATAGTCTAGGGGCGAAATAAGAGGGGGAGAGGGTTACAAGGGCAAAAGCCCCAACTTGCATGCAAACACGCAGAGGGGTCCGGGCACCCGGGGCAAAGTGGCTCGGGCACCCGGACCGGTCAGAGCCTCACGCTCAGGAGGGACCGGGCACCCGGGGCGAAGGGGCCCGGCACCGGCCTGGTCAAGGGGGGGCGGCTGGCGGGGCAGACGCCGAGCACCCGGGGGCCCAAGTCCCGGGCACCCGGGGGTGGCTGGCGGCTGGCAAGGGCCCCGGGCACCCGGAGCCAAAGGGGCCGGGCACCTGGGGCAGGTAGGGCAGTGCCCGGGGGTGGGTGGCCGGGCACCCGGTGTTGGAGAGGCCGGGCACCCGGGGTGTCCAGTGGGTCTCCGGTCCTTCGCGTTCTTCTCCCTCTCCTTCTTCTTGGGTCTCCGGTGAACTTGGTGATTCCTCCGTGCTTCCTTGTGACGGTCTCCGAAGTACCTCGGTTTCGACGGTGCGTGCACGTGCTCTTGTCATTGGTCCTTGAGGTGCTTGATGAGTTGTAGTAGAGTCCATGGGGATGAGCGAGGGATGCTCCGCATCATCTCCCCCCCCCTTGGGAGAGATCCGTCCACGGATCGTTATCTTCATCACCACGGGAAAGAGAGGGCGTCGCCGTGTAGAAGTGGACGTTCACCATGGACCCGTCATCTTGAAGCTCGAAATGGGCACTCTCCAATGTCGCACCGTCTTGTGATTCCTTCAAAAGGAGTAAGGACAAAAAACACTTGGAAAAATAAATGTGGTTAGCGTTAGTGCAAAATCAAACATTCAAGAGGTGAGTCACCCAACAAGTGTTGTCATCAAGCATAGCATAAGGTGTGACAAGGGATTGTGACATGTCATGTAAGCACATAAATTGAGCAAAATCAAGGACATCATGGAAACAAGCATGTAAAGGTGAGGTAAAGATGCTAATATATGGGACAAGTAAACAAACATCTACCCCAATGTCATAGCAAGCATGCATAAAGTGCTCAACAAATGGTCTATGGTATGCATAAGAATCATTCACAACATCAAATAAAATGAAGTGTCTAAACACATGGGTCAAGTGCAAGACAATCCAAGCATAACGTGAATATGGTGTGGTGAAGAAAGTGAGGCACTCAACACAAATGATATAGCAATTTTGCAACATGTGTGGGGCAATCAAGTCATGTGAGCAAATAATTGATATAGGTAATGCACATGACATATCGCGAGCACGAGCACAAAGCAAGATCATGGTATCATCGTAGGAATGTGGCATAAATGGAACATGGCGATAACAAGCAACATCTCCACCAAGCTTGCAAATACACATACAAGTACTAGAATCAATCATCATGTGTAATGCAAAGCATGGGCCACAAATGCATGGCAAAGGCATAAGAACGAGCATATCATGCAAAGTGAACATGGCAAGATGGGCATATAATATGTGATGGACAATAACCCATAGCCAAGTGAGGGCCATGTAGAAGAAATGCGCGAAGTCTTTGCGTGAAGAGAGCGATGGGAAAGGCAATCTATGGGATCCCAAGTCATCATTGCTCTCTAGAGCTCGTTTTGTCAACTCATGGGATTGCGAGGTTGACAAGTATTCATGTGTACCTACACAAAAGAGACACAAACCAAAGAAAGTGTGTGTGTGGTAAATGTACACATCATCCATCATGATGTGTATGTGCATGTTTGAGCTAGAACAAGATAAGCATCGCTCAAAGAAATTTGATGCATGGTATAAGAACATGTCATCCATCATGAAAGAATAGTTGTTATGTATGACACGATGGGGACACAAATTGAGAATGCAAGTATATAGCACATCACTAGCATGTTTATTCATGGGAAGCATATGGTGCACACAAGTAGTGGGATCATGCAAAGTATGGAATGCATCAAAATCTCCTAATATGTATGAGGAAACTATGGGGGTCTCCTCATGAGCATTAATGGAAACATCACATGGAGAATATTTACAACATCCAAAACAATGCATATTTGGAACAATGTGATCATGGCATGGCATAGTAGATGAATTGCGCAAATCATGTAAAGGAAGCATGGCAATATCACCGCATGAAAAACAAAAGCCAATGACCATCATCTCGTCATCTATGCCATAAGTGCAAATGGGATTTATTTTAATGGGGCATGCATAGTTACTATGTTGAGATTGAAATGATGCAATATGGGAGATCTCACTCATAGCATATGACAAGTCAAGCAGATTGTCAAACATGATGTGACCGAGAGAATTATCACAAGAAATCCTATGTAACATGGCATCAAAACTAATAGACTCCACATGGCAATCATCAAACTCATCATAAATAGGTAAATCATCGCATTGGGAAGTCACACTAGCATGAAGCACGGTAATAGGTGGATCAACATCATGCAAGCAATCAATGTCAAGAATGTCCACTAGTGGGACTAGAGCATCACCTTCACCTATGTTACCTTGTTCATTCCACTCAAGTGATGTAGGTGAGGTGGCAAAGACCAAATGGTGGTCATCATCTTCATCTTGATGGAACCATGTGGGGGGTGCATCATAGTCCACCATGGCCATTGTCTTGTCCAATGTGAGGACGAAGTCGTCGAGGATCGGCGCGTCATCATATATGGTACCTAGCGCCGAGAAGACACAATAGAGGTAGAGGTTAAGTTGTTAGAAATCGAAATGGCCTCACTCTCTCTATGTGGTGGTGTTTCACTTACTCCCTCAAGGTAGGTGCACTCAATGTCACATATGGTGGAGTCACTCAAATCACTCAAGTGGTGGTGGTGGTGGCTCTCCTCACATGAGAATTGGGGCAACTTTCATATATGGGGCTAGTGGTGAAGACACTCTCACTCTCAATATGGTGGCATAAGTCACTCATGTCATCATACGTCGCCGTGGTCGAAGGGAAAACCCCATGCTCAACCATCTCGTCGTCGTCGCCGTGGATGAAGGCCGAAGATGGCACATCATCGCTCTCCTCCATGACCGAAGGGAAAATCCCATGCTCGATCATCTCATCACTATCGCCGTGGATGAAGGCCGATGTAGGCGTACTCGTCGGAGGTAGGCGAAGATGACGTACGTCCAAAGGCGAAGATGCCTTGATAACACTTGGCGAAGATGCCGAAGTGGTGGTAGAAGCCGTAGCTTCCTCTCGGTGGTGACGGTGTTGTTGTAGTCGATGGCGCTCTTTGTCGCCATACACTTTGGGCTTGCGGTCGTCTCGAAGATGATGACGGTGCCGCGTGGTACTCTCATCATGTGGCCGTTTCGAAGACTTGCGACTGGAGTATCTCCGCCTTGAAGATGACGAAGAGGAAGAAGACTTGTAGTTGGCCCACACGTGTCGGATGTCATCCAATTGTGCGTCCAACTTGGTGTCGATGTAGTCCCTTGTCCGTGCTTCTCTTTGGTGAATGTCGACGGTGAGTCGCTCAATGCCTCGCATTGCTCGTTGTAGTCCGAAGATGGACGTTTTGGTGATGTAGTTGTTCGCGCCGTCGTTGTCGTGGAAGACCGGAGATGAAATGCCTTGCCTATCCATCACAATACTCGAGCAAATGTGAGTGGAAGAAAGGAAAGAACTAGACCAAATGTACCTTTCCAATGTTGAAGATGGATCAATGATCACCCAATAATGTATCAAGAAAATAGCACAATTGGTACCGGATCTTGTCAATTCTCACACCTACACATGTAAGGATTATGGTGGAGCTCGGTGAGGATAGTGGCACAAAAATTTGATGCAAAATGTTAGCAAGATTCAATAATGTTGGAAAAGATTCACAAATTCACAAGTGAAACAAGCAGACCAATAGAAATATGTGGCACACGGAAACACACACGCGGATAGATAAATGGGGTTGTGCAACCAAGGAATGAGCACAAAATGTGGAATCCACATAAAACGCTTGTGTTGCACAACTCAAGAGAGACGCTAGCACGATTGCTCAATAGGCGGATACGACACTTGTGCACAACCTATAAGATGCAAAATGTATGAGCTTTCTATCCCAAGTATGCTATGTGTATGATGTTCCCGATGTTCTTCTCAATATGATCCAAGATGATCGGATATGACAATCTTATGCAAAATGTGGTATGATGCTATGGCTATTGCTTACAAGCTCTTTTCTATCTTTTTCTTTTGCTTAAAAGCTTATTCTTTTTTTTGTATGGCCACTTATGCGAAATGTACAAACCAAGATAGCAATTGTGTATATGCGGGAACAATCTTGTGACACAAGGGATGATATGATGATACCAAGATGATACCAATATGATATGGTATGTATGCAATGGAAGGTACGGATCACTAATGTGCACAAGTAACGTTGCCGGCAATACTCAAATGGCTAGTCTCGATAGGCAAGTGACGCAAAATGGGCTAACAGTTTAATAATGTAATGGCAAGAATGTACAACGATGGGATACCACGGTACCAAGATGATATAGAGGTTACCGTTCTTGCTTACGGTTAGGGTGTCAAAATGGAGAAGGTGGCCGATGTCGAATCCTTGGCGAGGTTGAGCGGCGGTGTTGACGATGTCGAACCGTTCCTAGTTAGCCGAAACACCGTAGGAAACGGAAAAAAAAACCGCAAACTCAAAATCTCAAAGGAAAATGTCAAATGGTGCTAGCGGAATGCGTTGGTGGTTCCGGAGTTAGCAATGAGGAAGTGGTGGTGGTGGGTGATGACGAAGCAACCGTCCCTAAGTAGCCGAAACACCTTAGGAGACTCAAGTCACCACTCAAGCAACCACAAATGCTAAATGGAGTAAAATGGGTTAGGTTGCGGAAAGCTATGGTGGTTTTGCGGATGATATCACTACTAGGGAAAACCCTAGTAGTAGCGCGGGTTTTGAGGCTATCAGCAGCGCGGGCAACCGCGCTACTACTACGGCGCTACAGCTAACTGTTAGCAGTAGCGCGGTGTGTACCCGCGATACTACTATTGACTATAACAGCAGCGCTTTTCCAGAACACGCTACTATTAGTTAGCTGTAGCGCTTTCCTAGCCCCGTGCTACTGCTATAACTTTCATCATTATCCCCCTGCTTCCTACCCTGTTTCAGTTTCAATAAACTGCAATTTCCAGATACTAGGTACTACTAGATATCAATTTCATAAAGCATTATAGGTATTGGGTATTACTCCCTCCGTTCCAAATTACTCGTCATGGTTTTAGTTCAAATTTGAACTAAAACCACGATGAGTAATTTGGAACGGAGGGAGTACTAGATAACAATTTCATATATAGTCAACATGCATCCTCAAGCAGTACTAGGTGATATCGACGACGATCATCATATGTAGTTCTAGATGATATCGACGACGATCATCATATGTAGTTCTAGATGATATAGCCACACACACATATGTAGTTATAGATGATATCGACAACGATCATCATCCGCAAGCCTGGGCGGTGGGTGTTCCTGATAGTAATTAGGATGGCCTGTCCAACATGAAGATTCTTGCCAAGAGTTTATGTGTGTGCGACCCTCCGTGTCCATGCGGTAAGTACAGGTGGTGACGGAGCCCCTTGCGGTAAGGCGTAGTCCAGCTGAGCCTTCTTCATCAGGCTCGATACCACAACTCACAGATAGGCTCTTTGGCAATTTCTGAATAAGAAAACATATCAATTAATAAATAGCCTCGCACATACTTTTGCAAATATATTTCTATTAAGTATAGATTTCTACACTATCAAAAGACACAGTACTACACATTTGTACTAAGCATGAATTCTACTAATAAGTATATATGGATTATCAACACAATTAATAGTTCCTTGGATTCTACACTAATAAGCATGTGATTGGACTCTACACTAAAGCATATCATCGACTAGATTCCACACAGCATATCATTGGACTCTACACTAAGCATATCATCGGTAATTTGCATTTGTAAGTATAACTTACCATATCATGCCGACCATGGTACTTGTCAGGCGGGTCACGAATGGCACCCCGACAAAGTCATCACGTGGCGGAATTATGTCCCATAGGTTGCACACTGCTACCTCTTGAGCACTGCGTTGGTTTTCCCTTGAAGAGGAAATGGTGATGCAGCAAAGTAGCGTAAGTATTTTACTCAGTTTTTGAGAACCAAGGTATCAATCCAGTAGGAGGCTACGCGCGAGTCCCTCGCACCTACACAAACAAATAAATCCTCACAACCAACGCGATAAGGGGTTGTCAATCCCTACACGGTCACTTACGAGAGTGAGATCTGATAGATATGATAAGATAATATTTTTGGTATTTTTATGATAAAGATGCAAAGTAAAGAAAGCAAAATAAAAACGGCGCTAGAAATAGCTTGTTGTCGGGAGATTAATATGATGGAAAATAGACCCGGGGCCCATAGGTTTCACTAGTGGCTTCTCTCAAGAGCATAAGTATTTTACGGTGGGTGAACAAATTACTGTTGAGCAATTGACAGAATTGAGCATAGTTATGAGAATATCTAGGTATGATCATGTGTATAGGCATCACGTCCGAGACAAGTAGACCGACTCCTGCGTGCATCTACTACTATTACTCCACACATCGACCGCTATCCAGCATGCATCTAGAGTATTAAGTTCATAAGAACAGAGTAACGCCTTAAGCAAGATGACATGATGTAGAGGGATAAACTCATGCAATATGATATAAACCCCATCCTGTTATCCTCGATGGCAACAATACTATACGTGCCTTGCTGTCCCTACTGTCACTGGGAAAGGACACCGCAAGATTGAACCCAAAGCTAAGCACTTCTCCCATTGCAAGAAAGATCAATCTAGTAGGCCAAACCAAACTGATAATTCGAAGAGACTTGCAAAAATAACCAATCATACATAAAAGAATTCAGAAGATTCAAATATTGTTCATAGATAAACTTGATCATAAACCCACAATTCGTCAGTCTCAACAAACACATCGCAAAAGAAGATTACATCGAATAGATCTCCACAAGAGAGGGGGAGAACATTGTATTGAGATCCAAAAAGAGAGAAGAAGTCATCTAGCTAATAACTATGGACCCGAAGGTCTGAGGCAAACTACTCACACTTCATCAGAGAGGCTATGGTGTTGATGTAGAAGCCCTCCGTGATCGATGCCCCCTCCGGCGGAGCTCCGGAACAGGCCCCAAGATGGGATCTCACGGGTACTGAAGGTTGCGGCGGTGGAATTAGGTTTTTGGCTCCGTATCTGGTAGTTTGGGGGTACGTAGGTATATATAGGAGGAAGGAGTACGTCGGTGGAGCAACGTGGGGCCCACGAGGGTGGAGGGCGCACCCGGGGGTAGGCGCGCCCCCCTACCTCGTGGCTTCCTGGTAGCTTTCTTGACGTAGGGTCCAAGTCCTCTGGATCACGTTCGTTCCGAAAATCACGTTCCCGAAGGTTTCATTCCGTTTGGACTCCGTTTGATATTCTTTTTCTGTGAAACTCTGAAATAGGCAAAAAACAACAATCCTGGGCCGGACCTCCGGTTAATAGGTTAGTCCCAAAAATAATATAAAAGTGTATAATAAAGCCCAATAATGTCCAAAACAGAAGATAATATAGCATGGAGCAATCAAAAATTATAGATACGTTGGAGACGTATCACACACCTCCTCCTCGCTTAGCCTCATTCTTTGAGCTACGATGGCTTCATGAAGTGGGTCCTCATCATCTTCATCGAGTGGGTCCTCATTATCTTCATCATCTTCGTCATCTTCATCATCTTCCACCAGGTTGATATAAATGACAGCCAGCTTGGGTCTTTCTGCTCTAAAGGAGAAGCTGATCAACTCACCACCAGTAAGACGCATGCGGGCGAGGAAATGGGCCCATCCATCTCCTCCAATCTGCGACATATTGCATCCTTTCTCGACCTCCGTAGTGTACGGTACCCCAGGAGCCTCAAATGTCACAGTGTCTCCTGTCAGCTTGTTGAATTTCAACCTCACATTGCATGGGACGATCTGTGTAAAAAAAGCAAAATAACACAATGCAGTAATGCCAACACTAAAAATAAAATAGTTGTTACATTTCATATAATTTCTTACCACCGCATGACGAAAACTTGGCTGGAAGTAGATGCCGAACAGCTTGCCAGTTGCAAGGCTGCTGGCGCACCTTGACTTGCACAGTTGACATGGTGGTGGTGGTGGCGGCGCCATTTTCCTAAAGCAATAGGAGCAAAGGATTAACGATCCACTTCACAGGAAAGAAAAATAGTAGCATGTGATATTTTTGGTCCTTCTTCAGTTATATTTTCATAGTGGAACCCGATCCCAAAAAGTAAACAACAAGCTCTCAATTAACTTACTAACACCTTCTATAATAGAACCAACAGCTAGCAGGCAAATGCCAAATCAGCCAACAAGACTCACAGCCAACAAGTTCTCAATTAGCTTACTAACACCTTCTAGAATAGAACCAACATCTAGTAGACAAATGCCAAATCTTGTGTATATATCACCAATATCTCTAGATGAAGAGATTCTTCCGCGAGAAGCAATTTGATGGACAATTATAATCCTAAGATCTAGTAACATATAAGATGACAAGGTATCACCTACCAAAGCATTTCAGTGGCACCTATTACCGGAAAAACTTTCACAAATATCTACCAAATCAAGGTACCACCTACCAAGACACATTTCATCTAATTTGGCCCCTATTGCCTAAGATAACTGATTAAAAAAACAAGTGGCAAATTTAATTGGGATTAACTTAGCACTTGCAAACTAAATACTTGTATCAAAACCAATATCTAGCAGATCACGGTACCACCTACTAAAGCATCTCAACTAAATTGGCACCTACATTTTGCAAAAAATAACTTATTACAGAAAAACAAAAGCATCTAGTTATCCATATGACGAGGAGGGGGGATGGCATGGTGACCTCGGTCGGGGGTGCTGACGAGGGGAAGGCCGGTGACTTTCCTATGAGAGGGGGCGATGACAGCGGGTGTCGGTGTCAAAACCGGCGGATCTCGGGTAGGGGGTCCCGAACTGTGCATCTAGGATCGATGGTAACAGGAGACGGGGGACACGATGTTTACCCAGGTTCGGGCCCTCTCTTTGGAGGTAATACCCTACTTCCTGCTTGATTGATCTTGATGAATATGAGTATTACAAGAGTTGATCTACCACGAGATCTTAATGGCTAAACCCTAGAAGTCTAGCCTGTATGACTATGATAATGTGTATCCTCTATTCGTACTATGCCCTCCGGTTTATATAGACACCGGAAAGATCTAGGGTTACATAGAGTCGATTACATAGAAAGGAATCTTCATAGTCGATCGCCAAGCTTGCCTTCCACGCCAAGGAGAGTCCAATCCGGACACGGGTATGGTCTTCCGCCTTCATGTCTTCACAGCCCATCAGTCCGGCCCATAGATAACAGGCCGGACGCCCGAGGACCCCTTAGTCCAGGACTCCCTCAGCGGGCGGCGAGGGGATCGAGGGTGGTCGGCCAAAGGCGCCAGGCCAGAGCTCGCGGGCGGCGACAGAGTGGGCGGCGAGAGGGTGGAGGAGCAGCAGAGGGGCGGCGAGAGGGGGGAGCATTACCTGCGGCGGCGGCGGTGGTGGCGCGCGGTGGCGGAGGAGAAACCCTAACCGCAGCTGCCGGCGTCGGGCGGAGGGGGACGATTGAGAGATGAGCGAGCGGGGGCCGTGCCGCGTGTTTTGTTTTGCTGTAGCAGTACCGCGGGTATAGGGAGCGCTCTACTGCTAAGCCCAATATCAGTAGCGCTTTGTTCTAGAAAAACGCTACTGCTAAGGCTAAGCATGTAAAAACATCAAAAATATACATTGGTCATCATTGATCTTTTTATGTAGAATCTAAATAGTCAACATGAATCCTCACCGTACCTGTATAGGCACAGGTGAAGATTCATATTGCAGCCACAATCCTACACATACAATGAAGACCAAGTGCTCGAGATAGTTTGAGAAGTAACATATTTAGGGTGGTAAACACCTTGTTCGCTTAGCAGTATGGGACTAAACTTAATTAGTTGCAAGAGGGGATGATACTTAGCACCAGCGAGTGTTGAAGAAAAACGCTGCTACTAAGTACTTTAGCAGTAGCGTGTCCAGGAGAAGGGCGCTACTACTATATTTAGCCTAGAGGCAATGCCGTGGCAATTGTAGTAGTAGCGCTCTTTCCACTTAGAGCGCTACTGCTACTGGGCTATTAGTAGCGTGGTCTTCAGAAGCTCGCTACTGCTAATTAGCAGTAGCGTATGTTTTTAAACCTCGCTGTTGCTAAGATTCTGTGTATAAGGTTTTCCCTAGTAGTGTATGATGGATGGCCTATGCAAATATGCCAAAATGCCAAATTTTTGATGGAGTCAAATGGTGTTGTTACCTATCTAGATGGATGGGGATGTCAATAGATACTCAACGAGCTAAAGAACGTCAAAATCGGACTCCTGGAGCGAAAGTTATGGCCGAAATGATGATGGTGTTGGGCTGATTTGGGGTGGTGCGGGCACCCGGGGGTGGGAGGTGCGGGTGCCTGGGGTGGGCAGGGGCAAACAGCCCGGGGGTGCGGGCATCCGGGGGTTGAGGTGCGGGCACCCGGTGGTGTCGGATTTTGGACGAAAATTGTGAAAAATGCAAGATTTTGGTGGATTTCGTGGTGGGAAAGGTGGGGATGGATGGGGGAATGCTAGATTCACTTGAAACCAAGCAAATCCATGGATAAAATTCAACAAAACTTCATCAAACCAAGAAATCACAACAAAAAAAATTGGGCTATTTTTGGTGGGGAATTTTCGAAATTGGGGAAGAACACAACAAAATTAGGCTAGAGAACAAGAAGGGGGGCTCCAATTTCGTGAGAAACTATGGCTCATGATACTAAGATATTGTATGGTAGAACCCTAGATGGAGATTTTTCACGAATTGGAGGAGAAATCCCCAAGAACAAGAAGAACACAAAGGGGGGAAACAAGAGGAACACTCAAATTGACTTGATCCAATCACACATGTGCTAGATCCAATCACACAAAGAGAGATACAAAGGTCCAAATCCAACACAAGAACATAGAAGAGGTAACTAGTTCATCGAATCCTATGAGGAGAGAGGTCTTGATGATCCTATGATGGGGATCCTTCTCCAAGAGGAGGCCTTGATATCCACAAGAGGATCTTTTCCAAGAGGAGGCCTTGATCTCCAAGAAGAGCTTCTCCAAGAGGAGGTCTAGATCTCCAAGAGGAGGAAGATGAGCAAAGCTCTCTGTTTGTCTATCCAATACTTTGCTATCCTCTCAAATGAGCTAGGTGGGGGGTACTTATAGTCTAGGAGCGAAATGAGATGGGGAGAGGGTTACAAGGAAAAAAATCCCCAACTTGCACGCAGGCACGCGGAGGGGTCCGGGCACCCGGGGCAAAGTGGCCCGGGCACCTGGACCGGTCAGAGCCACACGCTCAGGAGGGACCGGGCACCCGGGGCGAAGGGGCTGGGCACCCGGCCTGGTCAGGGGGGTCCGGCTGGCGGGGCAGAGGCTGAGCACCCGGGGGCCCAAGTCCCGGGCACCCGGGGGTGGCTGGCGGCTGGCAAGGGGCCCGGGCACCCGGGGCAGGTAGGGCAGCGCCCGGGGGTGGGTGGCCGGGCACCCGGTGTTGGAGAGGCCGGGCACCCGGGGTGTCTAGTGGGTCTCCGGTCCTTCGCGTTCTTCTCCCTCTCCTTCTTCTTCGGTCTCCTGTGAACTTGGTGATTCCTCCGTGCTTCCTTGTGACGGTCTCCGAAGTACCTCGGTTTCGATGGTGCGTGCACGTGCTCTTGTCATTGGTCCTCGAGGTGCTTGATGAGTTGTAGTAGAGTCCATGGGGTTGAGCGAGGGATGCTCCGCATCAGACATCCAGTTCAGCATTGTGGCACGGTCGGATCGTGTTGGCCATTCGAGGCGGTGCTGGTATCCACCCTGCACACAACGACCCGGAGTGCAACGGGCGATGGGCCCAAGACCCCGGAGTGCTTAGGATGTAGACCTGCGGGGACCTCTCTGCTGAGCCTAGGTAGGGCTGCAACGTGTTGATCTTACGAGGCCGGGCATTGACCCAGAAAAGTGTGTCCGGTTAGAGTAATCAAGCGTGTTGGAAAATGTGGTGCACCCCTGGAGGGAAGATTATCTATTAATAGCCGTGTCCATAGTAATGGACGTTCAGACTTGTATCCTGATCTTATACAACTAGAAATGGATACTTGATATGTGATGGATATGTGGCCCCGGGATTGCTTCCTCGCAGGGAGTCGAGGAAGGATCTCTGGGCATTAATGCTACAACATGTTTGTTAATTATAAACTGCTATTCTTTACTCTTCTACATGCTGCAAGATGCTTGGAGCTGCTTGAAGATGCTAGTCTTCGATAGGCTAGGCCTTCTCCCCTATTCTAGCATTCTGCAGTTCAGTCCATAGACACAACCCTTCCATTTGATACCATTGCATACTTAGTTTAGATCTGATGCTTGCGAGTACTTTGGATGAGTACTCACGATTGCTTTGCTCCCCCTTCCCCCCTTCTATCTTCTTTCTGGTTGTTGCAACTAGATGGTGGATCCCAGGAGCCAGATGCCACCCCGACGACTACTACTACCCCGAGGGTGCCTACTACTACGTGGAGCCCGTCGACGACCAGGAGTAGTTAGGAGGCCCCAGGCAGGAGGCCTTGCCTATTCGATCGCTGATGTTTGTGCTTACCTTCTTAAGGCATCTTTGTTTAACTTATGTTTGTACTCAGATATTGTTGCTTCCGCTGACGCTTGTATTCGAGCCCTCGAGGCCCCTGTCTTGTAATATGAAGCTTGTATTATTTCATTTTGTGTCTAGAGTTGTGTTGTGATATCTTCCCGTGAGTCCCTGATCTTGATTGTACACATTTGCGTGTATGATTCGTGTACGGTCGAATCGGGGGCGTCACATAACTCAAGCAATATGATGAAAACCCCATCTTGTTATCCTCGATGTCAACAATACAATACGTGCCTTGCTGCCCCTACTGTCACTGGGAAAGGACACCGCAAGATTGAACCCAAAGCTAAGCACTTCTCCCATTGCAAGAAAAACCAATCTAGTTGGCCAAACCAAATCGATAGTTCGAAGAGACTTGCAAAGATATCAAATCATGCATATAAGAATTGAGAGGAGATTCAAATAATATTCATAGTTAAACTTGATCATAAATCCACAATTCATCGGATATCGGCAAACACACTGCAAAAGAGTATTACATCGAATAGATCTCCAAGAACATCGATGAGAACTTTGTATTCAGAACCAAAGAGAGAGAAGAAGCCATCTAGCTACTAGCTATGGACCCGTAGGTCTGAAGTAAACTACTCACGCTTCATCGGAGAGGCAATGGTGTTGATGTAGAAGCCCTCCGTGATCGATTCCCCTGTTGATGTAGAAGCCCTCCGTGATCGATTCCCCTCCGGCAGGATGCCGGAAAAGGCCCACGATGGGATCTCACGGGTACAGAAGGTTGCGGCGGTGAAAAAGTGGTTTCGTGGCTCCCTTGGATGTTTTTGGGGTATAAGAGTATATATAGGCGGAAGAATTAGGTCGGGGGAGCCACGAGGGGCCCAGAAGGTTTGGGGGCGCGCCCTCCACCCTTGTGGCCGCCTCGAAACTTCTCTGACTTGTACTCCAAGTCTCCTGGGTGTCTTCTGGTCCAAGAAAAATCATGGCGAAAGTTTTATTCCGTTTGGACTCCGTTTGGTATTCCTTTTCTGCGAAACTCTAAAACAAGGAAAAAACAAAAACTGGCATTGGGCTCTAGGTTAATAGTTTAGTCCCAAAAATCATATAAAATAGCATATTAATGCATATAAAACATTCAAAATAGATAATATAATAGTATGGAACAATAAAAAATTATAGATACGTCGGAGACGTATCATAAACTGGTCTTGTACTACCTATACAATGGGGATTAATATATGTGTAATATCATGTAGCACTTCATTTATTACATTATAGACTGATCTTGTCTTGGTATGTGTGACGTTACCCATAGTATGAGTAACTAGACATGTTACTTCATTTGCCTCTCCCTTCATTAATTAGCTGCCACATCATTTTTTTTTCTTAGGTGTCATCTATATGTTAGGTAGTAGGGGAGGCAGTGGAGCCGAGACCAAAAAGTTTAGTGGTTATGCGTGCATTTCACTCATTACCAATTATCATGATTAAGTAGGTATTGCAGGCGCCGGATGGAAGCTTATCAACTACTCCTTACGTACAGTATTGCACGTCTCAGGTTGCACATCGTCTTCCATTCCTATATAGTACGTCGCATACACCTACGGGGGGCTGGGAGCCGAGCGAGTAGCCACTGATGGAAGTCGCAGCGAACGTAGCCACTCCGGCAAACCGGCCGCTCTCTGTCCGTGTGTCGTCAACGGAGAGTTCCACGGCAGATGACCCCATGAGCCCTGTCGGAAGAGTCATGGAGGAGATGGGGTATCTACATCGTCCTCGTGATGGGTCTCGGCACGCCCGTGAACCTGCCCGTCTTCCGCGCCGGCATCCAAACAGAACTACCTCGGTTCCCGCGCTTCCGCAGCATCCAGGTGACTTATTTTAGAAACTTCTTTTCTTGGCACCTAATGATATCGCTCCAGCAGTTTTCCTTGTTTGTATAGTTTGGCTTGTTTATAAATTTACATATCCACATTATGTATAAAGAATCAATACTGGTACTGTTTATGCGTACCATTAACCCATACATACACATAGAGTAGCCATAATGGGCATGTTACTAGTCTATGTTACTATCTTTATAGTGGGGAGTAATATATGTGTGGTAACATGCAACACTCTATTTATTAGGCTATTGACATATCTTGCCTTCATATGTGTGATGTTACTCATACTAGTAGTAACTAGCTATGTTACCACTTTCATCCTTTTCTTCATTTATTGCATGCCACATCATCTATTTAACCTAGATATGTGTGATGTTGCTACCTATGTTACTCCCAGTGTGGGTAGTCCACAATGGGTAGTAATATAGAGTAGTAACATGCTATGTTACTACCTCTATAGTGGGGAGTAACATTTGTATGGTAACATGCAACACATTATTTATTAGGCTATAGACTCATCTTGCCTTGATATGTGTGATGTTACTTATACTAGTGGTAACTAGCTATGTTACCACATGCCTCTTTTTCTTTATTTATTGCTTGCCATATCATCTATTTTATCTAGATATGTGTGACGTTACTATCTATCTTACTCCCACTATGGGTAGTCTAAGAAATATAATACAGAAATAATATACACCTCCCCTGTCAGATCGTACTTAACACATCCATGTCTAGGTACTGGATGGTTCCAATAATGGCAAGCCGCATTGGGTGCAAACCACGGTGAACTTGGACGACCACATCATCCTCCCAAGACTGGATCCTGCCGTCAGTGCTTCGGACCCAGACAAGGCCGTGGAAGACTATGTGTCATCCCTATCCACGCTCCCAATGGACAGGTCCCGCCCGCTTTGGGAGTTCCACTTCCTCGACTTTGCCACCTCCGAGGCGACGTCCACCACAGTGCTCCGACTGCACCACTCCATCGGCGACGGCATGTCTATAATGACGCTCCTCATGGCCTCATCGCGCAGCACGGCTGATCGAGCTAGGCTGCCGGCCATGCCGCCGCTGCCTAGACGAACAGGCGCGATCTACCAGCAGCGGACACGGCCTCCACTGTCTTCGATAGGCGATTACCTAGCGTGGATTTGGTCTTACTTTGTGCTGGTGTGGCACACACTCGTGGATATCGCGCTACTTAATGCGACATTGTTGTTCTTGAGAGATCCACGCACGATGTTCACCCGTGTGCCGGACAAAGTCAAGTCTCCCCGCCGCAAGCGCTTGGTGCACCGGAGCCTTAACCTTGATGACGTCAAGCTCATGAAGACTGCCATGAACTGCGTACCAAAAGCCATTTGAACTTTATTTTGACCAAGTGAAATAGTACTGCAAATAGACATCTTGATTTGATCTCTTGAATTCTCTTTTTCGTGTTCGCAGACTATCAACGACGTGCTAGTTGGCGTGACTTCAGCAGCTCTTTCAAAATATTACTTCAGGAAATCTGGTACGTGATCTCTCTGACAACGGCTCCGAATATTTGTTTTCTTGACATCTAACTAAAACTTTTGGCTTTATTGTCTTCAATATTAGGTGATGCTAAAACTAAGAGAATCCACTTGCGATCAATCCTCCCTGTCAACATAAGGCCTCTCTCTAGCCGACAAGTAAGAAATTCCTTTTTCTCTGAACAAATATGTGAGAAATATCAATTAAATGCCACTTAAGCATTATAACATCCGCCTTCATCACAATTTTACAGAATATTAATTTATTAATGTTTTGTTGTTCCAACCATGAACAGACATATGTTACCAAGGTAGAGACAGGGAATCAAGTTAGCATTCTCATATGTCCATTTCATATAGCCTTGCACGATGATCCCCTTGAGTATGTTCACAAGGCATGTTAGACTAAGTATATATTAGATATACGTGTTGTAACACAACTTGTATTTGTACGGTTCCCTCTTATAAATATATGACAGCCGTACCCACCAAGGGTATCGAGCATTGTTCCAAACCCTAATACGTCTAACATGGTATCAGACGACGCGTTCGATCCGCGTCACGCTTCCGCTGCCTCCGCTGCCGTCGCGCCGGCCCCCGCCGCCGCGCCGCCTCTCTCCACTCTGGCGATGGAGTCGCCGTTCCTGGCGTCGCCTCCACTTGCCTGGGCCCGATCTACTGCGTCGAGATCACAACCTCCCGTGCCACAGCGATCGCCCGCCATGCTGCCGCCGCCCCGGTCGCCTGCTGCGCTTCCGATCGCGGCCACCCCGATCCAGTCGCGGGACGCGCCTCCACCACCGGCCTCCTACGGCGCCAATGGGCAGCCGGCCTACGGTGGTCCTCCAGCCCCGTACCACGATGCGCCGCTGGCCTCGGGGCCCTATGGCGCTCCCATCCAGGCGCCGTACGGCGGCCCGTACCCGGCGCCCTACCTCGCGCCGTTGGCTGCGTCGTATGCGCCGTATGCTGCTCCCGCCCCGACGTCCTACGCCGCTGCCCAGATGTACGCCGCTCCTCCTGCGCTCCCGTATGGTGCGCACTCCTCGGCGGCTTATGGCCATCATCAACAACCATCGGCCGATGCACTAATCCCATATAGTGCTGTCCTGCCGCCTGGTCCGCCGCCTGGTCCGCCGCCTGATCTGCCGCTCTCCGCGCCGATGGCCGAACCAGGGCCTTTTCACTTCGCCCATCTAGTGACGGTGAAGCTTTCTGCTGATAACTATCTCCTGTGGCGCGCTCAAGTGTTGCCGCTGATGCGTAGCCACTACCTTGAAGGATATGTTGATGGCTCCCTGCCGTGCCCTCCGGCTATGGTTCCGGTACCCTCGTCCCATGGTGGCTCTGTCATGGTCCCCAACCCTGCTCATCGTCGGTGGACTGCTCAAGATCAAGCCATCCTGGGTGCTATTCAGTCGTCGCTCACTCCATCCGTGGCTGGCATGGTCGTCTTTGCCGCCACGTCGAGGGATGCATGGGCCACGCTCGACTCCAGCTTTTCCTCGCAATCGCTGGCCCGTTCCTCTGCCATTCGTAACCAGCTGGGTGAGGTCAAGAAAAATGACCTCTCCGTCATGGCCTTCTTCAACAAGGTCAAAAGTTTCGCTGATACACTGTCGTCTATTGGGAAGCCTCTTCGTGATGAGGAGTTTACTTCGTTCATTCTCAGTGGGCTTGATGAGGACTATGATTCTCTCGTTGAAAACATTAATGGACGTGACACACCGATGCCGCCTCGCGATCTCTATGCACGCCTTCTCAACACCGAACAGAGGCTCGCTGCTCGCCGCTCCGTTGGCGTCTACACGGAGGGCCCTTCTGCGAACGCTGCTCTCCGCGGGGGCGCCCGTGGTGCCAAGCAGAAGGCGCCGCCGACCTCAGGCAACCAGCCCCGTCCGCCCGCTCCACCTCCGCCGGCTGGCCGCAAGCGGCTCCACTGCGAGGCATGTGGTGGTGGGGTTGAGTGTCAACTCTGCGGCATCGAGGGGCACTTGGCGTCTCGCTGCCATCGTCGCTTTAAACGAGATTTTCTTGGCATTGGGAACAATGGGAAGGGCAATGAAAAGCAAGCTGCTCTCGCTACACCGGATCCCGGGTTCACTCCTTCATACTCGGTGGATCCTGCCTGGTACATGGATACGGGCGCTACGGACCATTTGACGAGTCAGCTTGACAAGCTGGCCACTCGCCAGCCCTACACCGGTCACGATCAGGTTCACACGGCCAATGGATCAGGTATGCCCATCTCACATGTTGGTCAGGCATCTCTTCTTTCACGTACCACTAAAACCTTGCATCTACTTGATGTCCTTCGTGTTCCCTCAGTCACACGTAGTTTACTCTCGGTTCCTAAATTAACTCGTGACAACAATGTGTTTGTTGAGTTTCACCCTTTCCATTTTTTTGTTAAGGACCGGGACACGAGGGACGTTCTTCTTAGTGGTCGAGCTCGCGACGGCTTATACGCACTTGATGTGCCACGAGTCTCTCAAGTTTTCAGTGGTGTTCGGGTGTCGTCGTCACAGTGGCACTCTCGCCTTGGCCACCCCGCTACTCCCATTGTGCGCCATGTGCTTCATCGCCATCATCTTCCTGTTGAATCGAGTAATAAGGAGTTTCTAGTGTGTGATGCTTGTCAACAAGGCAAGAGTCATCAGTTGCCTTTTTCTGTATCAAGTCGTGTTGTCACGGCTCCTCTTGAGCTTGTGTTTTCAGACGTGTGGGGCTATGCCCAAACTTCTGTTAGTGGTCACAACTATTATGTCAGTTTCATCGATGCTTTCAGTCGCTTTACTTGGATTTATCTTATTAAGCGCAAATCTGATGTGTTTCATGTCTTTATGCAATTTCAAGCACATGTTGAACGATTGCTTAAGCACAAAATTATCCATGTTCAGTCAGACTGGGGGGGGGGTGAGTATCGTAACCTTAACACCTTCTTTCAGAAGCTTGGCATCTCACACCGTGAGTCTTGTCCTCATACACATCAGCAGAACGGTGCAGCTGAGCGCAAACACCGTCACATAGTTGAAACTGGCCTGACACTTCTTGCACATGCCTCTGTCCCGTTTCGGTTCTGGAGCGATGCTTTTGTTACTGCCTGTTTTTTGATAAACAGGATTCCCACACGACGCCTTCACATGAAGTCTCCACTCGAAGTGTTGCTTAATGAAACTCCAGATTACTCCCTCCTCAAAGTGTTCGGCTGTGCGTGTTGGCCGCATCTTCGTCCGTACAATAAGCATAAACTTGAGTATCGATCTAAACAATGTGTGTTTCTTGGGTACAGTCCTCTCCACAAAGGTTACAAGTGTCTTCACATCCCGTCAAATCGTGTTTACATCTCTCGTGATGTTGTGTTCGATGAGACTGTCTTCCCGTTTTCCACGCTCACATCACCCACCGATACTCCCGTCACTGAGTTGCACTCTTTTCCAGTTTTGCCTGATCAATTTGTGGATGCTGCATATTCTCCTCTGTTGTTGCCTAACCATGGTGCAGGGACTGGACGAGGCGCTCGACTTGAGCTTCTGGATGATGATATGGCCACAACTGCGCCAGTTGCTGCCACGCCGGACGAGGCGCTCGACGAGGCTGCCCCCACCACTACCCCGCTTGACCCCGACGTCGATCACGCGTGCATGCCCCATGCACGAGGATCCGACAGGGTGACCAAGTCGCCGGGGCCAGCGGCCTCGCTGTCGCCTGGGCCGGCCGAACCTGCGGAGCTGTCGGCCGGGCCGGCTGGACCCGCGGCGCTCTCCCCTGAGCCGAAGGCCTCGCAGGTCATCAAGTCTTCGTCGCCTGGTCCGTCGACGCCAATCACGCCCGGTCTGTCTTCGCCGACCCTGACCGTGCCACCGGATGCGCCTGTTGACTCGCCCGCCGGTGCGTCCTCCTCGCCGATGATGGATAGTGGCTCCTCTGGTATGGCAGCTCCAGCGCCACCTCCGCCTGTCGTCCTGCGTCCCCATACTCGCAGCAAAAGTGGCATCTTCCAACCGAAGAAGCGCACTGACGGCACTGTCGCGTGGCTTGCGGCCTGTGTGGCACATGCTGAGGCTGACCCTACGACTGAACCACGACATTTTCGAGCGGCGCTTGGCATCCCGCATTGGCGTGCTGCGATGGAGCAGGAGATTCATGCCCTTCAAAGAAACAACACTTGGCGTCTTGTTCCACCTCCATCTGGTGTTAATATCATTGACTCTAAATGGGTATTCAAGGTGAAGAAACATGCTGATGGCTCCGTTGAGAGGTACAAGGCACGCCTGGTTACCAAGGGGTTCAAACAACGGTATGGCATTGATTATGAAGACACATTCAGTCCTGTTATTAAACCAACTACGATTCGTGTTCTTCTCTCTTTGGCTGTTACTCGCGGATGGTCGCTTCGACAGCTTGATGTTCAGAATGCCTTTCTCCATGGAGTTCTGGAAGAAGAGGTTTATATGCGTCAGCCGCCAGGTTTTGTTGACCCTGCTCAGCCACATCATTTATGTCGTCTTGTCAAAGCTCTTTACGGTTTGAAGCAGGCCCCGCGTGCATGGCATGCCCGTCTTGGCGCTGCTCTTCGTGCGCATGGGTTTGTTCCTTCTACAGCAGACACGTCTCTGTTTATTCTACAGCGACCTGAGGTGACTATGTACATTCTGGTATATGTTGATGACATCATCCTTGTCAGTTCGTCTGCTTCTGCTACAGACCGGCTTGTGTCCTCTCTTGGTGCTGAGTTTGCTGTTAAGGATCTTGGGAGACTGCATTATTTTCTGGGCCTAGAGGTTCTTCATTCTGAAGGGGGCTTGACTCTTACTCAGAAGAAGTACTCTCAGGATCTCCTGCGTCATGCCGGTATGTTGCAGTGCAAGTCTGCTACGACTCCCATGTCTGCTACACACAAACTGACAGCTCTTGCTGGTGACTTGCTTGCTCCTGAGGATGCCACAGAGTACCGCAACATTGTGGGTGGACTGCAGTACTTGCTCATTACTCGACCAGACATATCATTTGCAGTTAACCGTGTGTGCCAGTACCTTCATGCACCCCGTGATTCTCACTGGTCGGCTGTTAAGCGCATCTTGCGCTATGTTCGTCACACTGGTTCATATGGTCTCCATCTTCAGCCTGCGCGTTCTGGACTGATCTCAGCATTCTCTGATGCCGACTGGGCTGGTTGTCCTGATGATCGGCGATCCACGGGGGGACATGCTGTGTTCTTTGGGCCTAACTTGATCGCCTGGCAAGCTCGCAAGCAAGCTACGGTGTCTCGGAGTAGTACCGAAGCTGAGTACAAAGCTGTTGCTAATGCCACAGCTGAGATCATGTGGGTGCAGTCATTGCTTCGAGAGTTGAAGGTCTCCTCAACTCAGCCGCCTGTTCTTTGGTGTGATAACATCGGTGCAACATACCTTCCATCCAATCCAGTATTTCATGCCCGAACGAAGCACATCGAAGTTGACTATCATTTTGTGAGGGAACGTGTTGCTCAGAAGCTCCTTCAGATTAAGTTTGTTTCTTCGAAGGATCAGCTTGCTGATATTTTTACTAAACCCTTGCCCTTGCCTTCTTTTGAAGGATGTCGTCGCAATCTTAACCTTCTGAGTGTTTCAGGACATAGTTAAGATTGAGGGAGGGTGTTAGACTAAGTATATATTAGATATACGTGTTGTAACACAACTTGTATTTGTACGGTTCCCTCTTATAAATATATGACAGCCGTACCCACCAAGGGTATCGAGCATTGTTCCAAACCCTAATACGTCTAACAAGGCAACACGGTCTATAAACAGAAAAAAGAGCTCTTTGGAAGTCAAATACGCACACGTGGCCAGTAATTTTTTTGTGGAATACTTTGGTGCCAAGGTATATATATTTCCTGTTCTTTTGTACTTTGTATGCTCTTCCCATGACTGCATTGCACAGATGCGGAATACGTAGCACTATGGCTTTTTATTCATGTTCTAATTATGTTACAAGTTGTCAATGAAAGCAGATAGGAGCTTTTTTCCTCCGCCGCTTTTCCACACGTACAAGCATACTCGTATCAAACGTTGTTGGGCCAGCTGAACATATAACGTTATGTGGGCACCCAATCACCTGCATGGCAATGAGCATCTTTGGGCAACCTCAAGTGAGTCATTTATGTTCTTACATCCAAAACAGATGCCTTCTTATGTTGCTTTGAGTAAAAAACAACCACATATATATGGTTCCCAAAACAACCATTGCTTCCCCTTTCCTTAGACAAGTTATAGTCAAAGTTTTAAATAGCGGGCCTCTGCATCTGGATGATGCATACAACCATATTATTAATTATTCACAAAGACCATAGAAGGTGATACATCAATAAGCCTGGCAACATCGTTGCTACTCCTATTCCCTTGATGAAGGTGTGCCGAATGTCCGGGCCTAATACCAAACATATATCGCACCAAAGCCTAACATCTAAAGCCGGGTGTCCCATCCAAGCCACTACCTGGATTGGGTCCCACACCGGTCCGGCACACTCCCAGTGAGCACCGCACGCTGCAAGGTCCGTCACCTCCATCATCCCTCGGTCCATCCTCAGAGCAGAACTGAAGCACCGACCTTGCCAAGCCTCTCTGCCATCAACGCCACCATGACGCCAGACAGCTTCCTCCTTCTGCGCGAGTCCATCTCCGCGCATCAGACACCGAGTCTCCACAGCGCCACGCCGCCGAGATCCGCCACCATCGATGTGTAAGATGAAGCACCGCTCCATGAAAGACGCCGTCCTCTGGTCCCTCGAGCCCGTGTGCACCTCCAAGAATGACGCCCCCAAGGGGGAAACGACACCAGAGAGCCGCCGTCCTCCGATCTACTGATATAGGGTTTCCCCCGGAGGTAGGAGAGAGTGGCCTTGAACTTCTCCTCGGCGATGCCTTCAGGAAGGGAACGACGCAGACAGCGTCGCCATCGTCGGCCATTGGCAATAGCCAATAGCAGGTTTTCACCCAGATCTGATCGAAGACCTCCATCTCTCGTGCATGGGCCGCCGCCGGCCGCATAACGAATGCCGTCGCCGCCGACCAAGCTGCCTAGACTAGCCTCTCGCCGCAACCCCGGCCGCCAACACCAACGATGGACGAGGCCCGCCCAGGCCCATCGGCCCTACAGGCCCGCAGATGCCAGATCTGGATCCTGCAGGGGCCAGGCTCGCTGGACGTCGCCTCGGAGCCCCATTGCTGGCTGGTAGCCACCGTAGGGCAGAGGGATGTTGACGAGCCGCCGCCTCGCTGCCGAAGGTGCCGCTGCGCCGGGGAAGACCACTGCGGGCTAAAGCCCAGAATACACCCTCAGCTAGAAGCTATGAAAAGCTAAAAAGCCACATAGGCTAAACCATCAAGCTACCAAACATATTTGTTGGTGTCTAAGCTTCCTTAGGTCGATGTTGTGGAACACATCCGAGGTATGACGATCCAAGTGATCTTCTATAAAAAGATAGAGGATAAAGGATCAGACTAAAGATAGGAACCGCATGCAGCGTCGGAGTGGACAAACTATTATCAAACTATCTAAAGGTGGGGCGGAGAAGAATTCCACACTATACTCTCCGACCAAACGAACATGCGAAGAATAGTTTCTATATACCTTCAGTAGCACTAGAGTGGCGCAAGGATTTGCGGTAGGGAATTTCTTTATTGTTCAGCCTGTCGAGGTGAAGTAGCTAGCCAAATATATTGAATTTTATTGGCACTTGTGAGTCCCAGTCAATGTCCAACTTGGGTTCTATCAACCCAGGAAGAGAGGGCAACATCGGGTGGTGAATGTTGATCCATCGATTAAAGTCCTACAGTCCTGTTCTGAAGATATTGTAACACGCTGCATAAAAGATCTTAGAGATACAAGCTCATAGTTACTAGCTGAGGTTAGTCGGTTATGTAAGCCAAGTTCGATCCCATATATCCTCTAAGACCAGGGAATTTTGGTGGAAGTGGTGATTAAAAATTGTTTATAATGCAGCGGCTAGAGGTTCGGAGAGTGTCCATTTACCCAGCCAGAAGAAGGTGGTGGAGTCATTGTCAGGCGCAAGCCATGTATACATTATATCTTCTTTAATGCATAAGTAGAGCTTCTGGTTTTCCGGAGCTTCCCATTTCATAAAAGATTAAGCTTACCTTCTCTTAAGTAAATGGAAAGACAATTGTACATGTAATGGTGGGTGTTTAAATTAGTTTGTAGTTTACCTAATTATGTATCTAATTATGTTCATCGTGTTATAAAATGAACACCTTTATATTTTCAAGCGAAAGTAAAGTCTAACTTTTATTGTGCAAAATGATTATTATTTGTTTTCACAATAAATCATAATTTAATCTCTATAATAGTATATCTGATCCATTTTGCATTTTATTTTCTTGATGTGTTATAGGCTTTGATCGTGCACTACCTAAATTACGGCAGCACTATGAAATTAGTTCTGGCAGTTGATGATGCACAGTTTCCAGATTCTCATGAGCTTTTAGACGACTTTGTCAAGTCCGTCAAGATCATTAAGGACGCGTCTGGCCTCAAGACATTAAAAACATCTATCCGGATCACGTGAGAGTGCAGTGGAAAATTGGATAGGCGCGCGTGCGTGCGTGTGTGTCTGTGTGTGATCGGTAAAAGCACTATATCCGCTAGTATGTTTTGTCTACTATTAATTCTGCGTGCATCAGTGGCTGTATCTTAATGTGTTGTTTATTCTAATCACGGTAAGATTTGTATTCAAGATTTTCCGGCTACTACATAATTGAGCGTGGATACATTCCTACTTTACGGACAGAAATGGTACTAAACAATTTTCACCCGAAAAATGGTGCCTTTTATTGAGTCATAAATTGGCATCGAGGGGATACAATTAGAATGAGCACACCCCCGACCGTTACATAATTAGGATGCATATAACCAACCCAATGCACGCAAATAATAGATAAGACCTGCAAATAGCAGAGCCATACAATACTGAAGTTATGCCTAGAGAACAAAAAAAAGGTAATATAATTATAAAGATCAGCACCAACCATCTCTTGGCAACACAACAACTACGGGAAAGGTTCCCAAGGAGAGCACCTAGGAATTGGCAAGGAAGTATGAGATGTGTTTTTTGTCATCAAGATGAGACAATTAAACATTTGTTCTTCGAATGCAAATTCGCTTGATCTATATGGTCAGTGTTGGGGATATGACTATTGGATATGACCCGCCCAGGAGGGGCCGGGTTATATCAAGGACGGTTCATCTAAACAAAGCCCATGAATATGTTGAAGATGGCGGTCCATGAAGTACGCTTGCTAAAGGGCCCTTGACCCAAAGGCGGCTTGTGGCCCGTGAGTATAAACCACCATTATATATATGACTTGTATTATAAGGCATGTAAGATAAGTCACCGGGCCGGACACATTTTTATGAGCCGTCCGGGACTCTGCAAGCCGCGGGGCGTCAACCCGTGTATATAAGGGGACGACCCGGCAGCGGCTTAGGGCAAGAAACAACAAGTCGAAAGCCAGGCCAAGCGTATTCGCTCCCTGGTAATCGAAACCCTAGCAATACCACCTCGAACTGGATTAGGCTTTTACCTTCACCGCAAGGGGCCGAACCAGTATAAACTCCTCGTGTCCTTTGTCCCGTGTTAACCCCTTTAAGCTAACCTCGTCGCGATGGCTCCACAACTAAGTCCTTCTATTAGGACATCTGCCGTGACAATTCCACGACAGTTGGCGCCCACCGTGGGGCCTGTGCACGGTGGTTTTGAGTTCCTGAAGGGCAGCTTTGAAGGGATCAAGGGATACGCTGTGGGCCGGATGACCAAGAGTCGTCGCGGCAAACTCTACATCGACGATCCAGGCTGGGGCCCAGAGGCCAGCTCAATTGAGTACGGGTACCGGGTCCCCTTCGGTGGAATCCACGTCTTCATCGGCAAGATCGGCGAACCGGGCCCTGAGCCGGACATCTGCACCGACATCATCGAGACGGCCCAGCATGCACGACCCGCCCGGGTTCAACTCGCCGTGAAGCGTGCCTTTGTTGGATTTATCCATGGGGCTGAATTGGAAGGCTCTGTGTCGGGCGGTGAGATGGCCATCTACTCTGATGGTGAATCATCCACGGGCGAGACCAACTCAATGTATCAACTACAAGACGGACGGCTTGGGGGCTGTTCCGATGGTGACAGTATTCCAGACCCCCATGAGCCGCCGAACTGGGTGGCGATCTTCATGGCTAGCACCCAGCCGGTTGTCGGCTCGACAGTTGCGGCGGCTATGACTTCCAGCACAGCGGCGGCAATGGCGGCAGGTGCTGGCGGGTTAGCACGCCCGCCGCCTCAAGTTTTAACAGATCTGTTGGAGGATCTGACAACTCTGATGGGGGTGGAGGTAACCCCGGACAACCAGGAACAACATAAGGTGGATGTGGCTAAGCCGCGTGATGAGATAGCGCAAGCCAAGGTAGAGCTGGCGGTAGAAAACGCTAGGATGACCGCAGAGCGGGCCGTTTTAAACGCCCAAGCACAACGGATTTAAGCGGATTCATATCGGCTCACGTTAGATCAAAACGCTTCAAACGAAGTCTTGAGGAGGAAACACCACAGTCGTCTGCCTTTGGTTTATGAATCGAGAAACCTCTTCAACACACCTAGAGCGGGGGCCAGTAACCCGCCGGTGGTAAACCAGATGACTGATGTGCCAGGGGGTGGGGTGCCGGTTCAGCCGCACGTGAATAACACACCACCTCAGCATGTGGTGACGCCGCCGGGTCATTATTCCAACCCTTTGGACAACATGATTGCTGCAACTACGCGATTGGCAGCTCTGCCAATCGAGGGCGAGACTCCGACCGCGGTTGAAACCCGAAGGGCCAGAGAACTTCTTTAGACGGCGCTAGTGCGGCAGCAGGCTTGTTCTTATAGTCGTGATCGGATTCATTCGACCCCTCTTCCAAGCCGGAGCTAAAATAGGCACATTGACTCGCCAGCAGTTTCAAGTACTGAGCAGCGCCGTAACCAACCTCGTGGGCATGACCCAGCGCGCAAATGGTGCCAATGCCCAGAATTTGGTGGATCAGGGCAGAGCGCGTCGGGAAGCCGAGCTGGCGGCTCATCAGCACGCGCCGGTTTACCCGACGGCTTCGGTGGAGGCAGGTGTGACTTCTAGAGCTTGGGGTGTGCCGTGCTTAACGGTGGCTCTGCGAAATGAGCGTTTGCCCAAGGATTTCAAGGGCCCTCGTAAGGTGCCTAATTACACAGCAGATCAGTCCCCTGAGGCTTGGGTGGAGAGTTATGAGATGGCTATGGAGATGCTGGATGTTAGTGAGGCTGCATATGCTAAGTATTTCACCATGATGCTGGAAGGGACGGCTCGTACCTGGTTGAAAGGGCTGCCTGCCAACTCCATATTGGGTAGTGGGCAGAGCTGAAGGCCTGGTTTATCCAAAATTTCAAAGATACATGCAAGCAGCCTATGTCGATCGTGGATTTGGTTTCTTGTGTTCAAGCTGAGGGCGAGTCGTCGACCAGCTGGGTGCGCCGGGTCTCGACTATCATACATTCTTCAGATAATATCAACATCGGCTCAGCAGTTTTAATGTTGGAGAAAAATTGCCGTTTCCTTCCGCTCAAACAGAAGCTTGGGCGGCTTAAGCATCATTGCAGTGACATGGCGGAGCTCATGGCGGCTCTTGTCAAGTATGCCGACTCTGATAGTACCAAGGACCCCGACTCTGAGGATGAAAGATCGGGGAAGGGAAAGAAGAGTAGCGGTATGAGGGGATAGCAGCACAACCCGGCCAATCAGGGCGACAACGGTAAGCGCAAAGCTGATGATTTTGTGGCTAACACCAGTGCACGGAATTATAACCAGCATCATAAAGGGAGGCCGGCTCAAGGGACAAAATTTGACCTTGAATCGATAATGAATCAGCCATGTCCGAAGCACGGAACACAGGAGAAGTCGTCTACCCATCTGTGGAAGGATTGCAGCATCATGAGACAATTCAGGGAGTCTTTCCAACACAACCATGGTCCGAATGACGGCTCAGGGTCTGGCTCTCATGGTCCTGGTCATGGAGCCGGCGGTTCAAATTCAGGGTTTCATGGCCACGGCAATCAAGGTGGTTACAACCAGCGGAATAATCAAAGGAATCAGCAGCAGCAACAGTCTGGTTATCGGAGCAGCCCGAAGCAATTGAATAGTGGACAATACCACGTCTTCACCACTAGCTTATGTAAGCGGGATCAGAAGCTTCATAAGAGGGCAATGAATGCTGTTGAGCCGGCAGTACCACATTACTTGCGGTAGTCGGAGAAGCCTATAGTATGGAGTCGTGAGGATCACCCGCCCCGGGTTGACAATCCGGGTCACCTAGTTCTAGTGGTGGCGCCTCAGGTTGGGGGCTATAAATTCACCAAGGTGCTCATGGATGGAGGCAGCATCATTAGTATACTTTACTACGAAACCTTCCATCGCATGGGATTGACCGACAAAAATCTTAAGCCGTCAAACACCGTTTTTCACGGTATAGTACCCGGTAAGTCGGCATATCCAGTGGGTAAGATATCTTTGGAGGTTACTTTTGGAGATGAGTATGATTCCAGATCTGAGACCCCAACCTTCGAAGTGGTTAAAATCAAGAGCCCTTATCATGCTCTGTTTGGGCGGTCGGCTTATGCTAAATTCATGGTGAGGCCTTGTTATGTTTACTTGCAGCTTAAGATGCCAGGTTACAAGGGCACCATCACAGTACATGGGAGTCGCAAGGTGGCCTTGGAGTGTGAAGAAGGCGATGCTGCTTATGCTGAGTCTGTTTGTGCAACGGAGGAGCTGCAATTCTACAAGGATAATGTTGACCCGACGGACATGACGTCCTTGAAAAAGCCAACCACAGAGCATGATCCTTTGCTAAAGTTTAAGTCAGCAGATGACACTAAAATGGTTGATTTTTTTCCTGGCGACTCATCTAAGCAGTTCAGCATCAGTGCTAATCTGGATCCGAAATAGGAAAGCGCGCTCATCGAGTTCATCCGTGAGAACCGGGACATCTTTTCATTGAAGCCTTCAGACATGCCGGGTGTACCGAGGGAGCTCGTTGTGCACACTCTTCATATTGATCCAAAGTTTAAGCCGGTCAAGCAATTCCTTCGTCGTTTTAATGAGGAGAGGCGGAAGGCCATTGGTGAAGAAGTGGCCCGGCTCTTGGCGGTCGGGTTTATCGTTGAAGTTTTTCATCCTGAGTGGTTGGCTAACCCAGTGTTGGTGCTTAAGAAGAACATCACTTGGCGAATGTGTGTGAACTACACGGACTAAAACAAGGCTTGTCCGGCTGATCCGTTTGCTCTCCATCGTATTGATCAAATCACTGATGCTACGGTGGGTTGTGAGCGTTTGAGTTTTTTGGACGCTTATTCTGGTTATCATCAGATCAAGATGGCAGTTAAGGACCAAGAGAAGACAACTTTCATTACTCCTTTTGGAGTCTTCTGCTATGTGTCTATGCCTTTCGGACTCAAGAGTGCCCAGGCGACTTACCAGCGGTGTGTGCAGAATTGCCTTCACAATCAGATCGGGTGTAATGTTCATGCTTACGTAGATGACATTGTGGTGAAATCCAGGAAGAAGGAGACCCTGATTGATGATTTGAAGGAGACGTTTGACAATCTCTGGGTTTATAAGATGATGCTTAACCCGACCAAGTGTGTTTTTGGTGTACCGGCGGGTAAGCTTTTGGGTTTTTGGTTTCAAACCGAGGTATCGAAGCTAATCTGGAGAAAATCAAGGCTATTACTTCCCTCGCTAAGCCAAAGTGTGTTAATGACGTCCAACGCTCGGCGGGTCGGATAGCGGCTTTGAGCCGGTTCATAAGCCGCCTAGGAGAAAAGGCTATTCCTCTGTATCAGATGAGGAAGAAGACAGATGATTTCGTCTGGAGTGATGCGGCTAATGAGGCATTTGAGGCGCTTACGAAGCAACTGGTTGAGCCACCGATTCTTGCTGCTCCTATTGATAAGGAGCCTTTGTTGTTATATGTGGCTGCCATTGGCCGAGCTGTCAGTGTGTCCATTGTGGTGGAAAGGAAAGAGGCAGGCAAGGAGTATCCGGTTCAACGACTGATTTACTACATCAACAAGGTACTTATTGAGTCCAAGCAGAGGTATCCGCATTGGCAGAAGCTTGTGTATGGGGTCTTCATGGCAAGCCGGAAGCTCAAGCAATATTTTCTGGGTCATCCCATTACTGTGGTTAGCTCTGCTCCTTTAGGGGATATCATCCAAAATAGAGAAGCCACGGGTCGGGTAGCCAAGTGGGCCATTGAGCTTGGACCCCATGGTTTAAAGTATGTGCCTCGTACGGCCATCAAGTTCACAAGCACTTGTGGATTTTATCAATGATTGGACAGAGTTGCAGGCGCCTAAGGAAAAGCCGGGTAACACATATTGGACTATTCACTTTGATGGATCCAGGCAGTTGGAAGGCTCGGGGGCTGGAGTTTTCTTGACTTCCCCACGAGGTGATAAATTTTCTTATGTTCTCCGGTTAATGTTCCCTTGAACTAACAATGCAGATGAGTATGAGGCCTTGCTCCATGGTCTTCAGATGGCTAAGGAGATGAACTTAAGCCGGGTGAGGTACTTCGGTGACTCAGATCTGGTAGCTCAGCAAGTTTCTGGCACTTGGGATTCTAAGGATCCACTCATGGCGGCTTATCGTCGAGAGGTTGATGCTATTGCGGGTCACTTCAAGGGTTACCAAGTTGAACATATTTATCGCAGGAAGAATGAGGCGGCTGACACTTTAAGCTAGTTAGGGTCTTAGCATAAGCCGGGGCCACCTAATATGTTCCTGGATATTCTGCTTAACCCTTCTGTCAAATTACCTACGGAGGAGGATCTTGCTATTCCTGACCCGGAAGCACAATTGGTGGCGGCTATTCATGCCATTCCTCATTGGACGGTTCCGTATTTGGCTTACATGACCCAGGGCGAGTTGCCTGAAGATGAGATTTTGGCCAGGCAGATAACCCGGTGATGTCTACTACAAAACCTTCTTGTAGACGTTGTTGGGCCTCCAAGTGCAGAGGTTTGTAGGACAGTAGCAAATTTCCCTCAAGTGGATGACCTAAGGTTTATCAATCAGTGGGAGGCGTAGGATGAAGATGGTCTCTCTCAAACAACCCTGCAACCAAATAACAAAGAGTCTCTTGTGTCCCCAACACACCCAATACAATGGTAAATTGCATAGGTGCACTAGTTCGGCGAAGAGATGGTGATACAAGTGCAATATGGATAGTAGATATAGGTTTTCGTAATCTGAAAATATAAAAACAGCAAAGTAACTAATAATAAAAGTGAGCACAAACGGTATTGCAATGGGTTGAAACAAGGCCTAGGGTTCATACTTTCACTAGTGCGAGTTCTCTCAACAATAATAACATAATTAGATCATATAACTATCCCTCAACATGCAACAAAGAGTCACTCCAAAGTCACTAATAGCGGAGAACAAACGAAGTGATTATTGTAGGGTACCAAACCACCTCAAAGTTATTCTTTCTGATCGATCTATTCAAGAGTCCGTAGTAAAATAACACGAACCTATTCTTTCCGTTCGATCTATCATAGAGTTCGTACTAGAATAACACCTTAAGACACAAATCAACCAAAACCCTAATGTCACCAAGATACTCCAATGTCACCTCAAGTATCCGTGGGTATGATTATACGATGTGCATCACACAATCTCAGATTCATCTATTCAACCAACACAAAGTACTTCAAAGAGTGCCCCAAAGTTTCTACCGGAGAGTCAAGACGAAAACGTGTGCCAACCCCTATGCATAAGTTCACAATGTTACGGAACCCGCAAGTTGATCACCAAAACATACATCACGTAGAACACGTGAATATCCCATTGTCACCACAGATAAGCACATGCAAGACATACATCAAGTGTTCTCAAATCCTTAAAGACTCAATCCGATAAGATAACTTCAAAGAGAAAAATCAATCCATTACAAGAGAGTAGAGGGGGAGAAACATCATAAGATCCAACTATAATAGCAAAGCTCGCGATACATCAAGATCGTGCCGAATCAAGAACACGAGAGAGAGAGAGAGAGAGAGAGAGATCAAACACATAACTACTGGTACATACCCTCAGCCCCGAGGGTGAACTACTCCCTCCTCGTCATGGAGAGCGCCGGATGACGAAGATGGCCACCGATGAGGGATCCCCCCTCCGGCAGGCTGCCGAAACAGGGTCCCGATTGGTTTTTGGTGGCTACAGAGGCTTGCGGCGGCGGAACTCCCAATCTAGGGTATGTTCTGGGGGTTTCTGTATATATAAGAGGTTTCGGCGTCGGGAACAAGTCAAGGGAGTCTCCGAGGCGGCCACGAGGTAGGGGGGCGCGCCCCCCACCCTCGTGGGTGCCTCGGGAACCTTCTGGCCCATCTCCGATGCTCCGGGAGCTTCTTCTGGTCCAAAAAGAATCTCCGTCAAATTTCAGGTCAATTGGACTCCATTTGGTTTTCCTTTTCTGCAATACTCAAAAACAAGAAAAAAACAGAAACTGGCACTGGGCTTTAGGTTAATAGGTCAGTCCCAAAAAACATATAAAATAGCATATAAATGCATATAAAACATCCTAGATGGATAATATAATAGCATGGAACAATCAAAAATTATAGATACGTTGGAGACGTATCAAGCATCCCCAAGCTTAATTCCTTGTCGTCCTCGAGTAGGTAAATGATACAAGTAGAATTTTTGATGTGGAATGCTACCTAACATATTTATCAATGTAATCTTCTTTATTGTGGCAACAATATTCAGATCCATAAGATTCAAGACAAAAGTTTAATATTGACATAAAAATAATAATACTTCAAGCATACTAACCAAGCAATTATGCCTTCTCAAAATAACATAGCCAAAGAAAGCTCATCCCTACAAAATCATATAGTTTGTCCATGCTCCATCTTCGTCACACAAAATGCTCTCATCATGCACAACCCCGATGACAAGCCAAGCAATTATTTCATACTTTAGTAATCTCAAACTTTTTTCAACTTTCACGCAATACATGAGCGCGAGCCATGGACATAGCACTATGGGTGGAATAGAATATGATGATGGAGGTTGTGTGGAGAAGACAAAAAAGGCGAAAGTCTCAGATTGACGCGGCTAATCAATTGGCTAGGGAGATGCCCATCAATTGATGTCAATGCAAGGAGTAGGGGTTGCCATGCAACGGATGCACTAGAGCTATAAATGTATGAAAGCTCAACAAAAGAAAGTAAGTGGGTGTGCATCCAGTTTGCTTGCTCACGAAGACCAAGGGCATTTGAGGAAGCCCATTGTTGGAATATACATGCCAAGTTTTATAATGTAAAATTCCCACTAGTATATGAAAGTGACAAAATAAGAGACTGTCTATCATAAAGATCATGGTGCTACTTTGAAGCACAAGTGTGGAAAAAGGATAGTAGCATTGTCCCTTCTTTTCTTTTTTTATATTTTTTTTGGGCCTTCCTTTTTTTATTTGGCCTTTTTTTTATTTGGCCTTTCTTTTTTTGGCCTTTCTTTTTTTTCTTTTTTGGGACAATGCTCTATTAATGATGATCATCACACTTCTATTTATTTACAACTCAATGATTACAACTCGGTACTAGAACAAAATATGACTCTGTATGAGTGCCTCCGGCGGTGTACTGGGTTGGGCAATGAATCAAGAGTGACATATATGAAAAATTATGCACGGTGGCCTTGCCACCAATATGATGTCAACTACATGATCATGCAAGGCAATATGACAATGATGAAGCGTGTCATAGTAAATGAAACGGTGGAAAGTTGCATGGCAATATATCTCGGAATGGCTATGGAAATGCCATAATAGGTAGGTATGGTGGCTGTTTTGAGGAAGATATAAGGAGTTTGGATGCACCGGCGAAGTTCGCACCAACTCTCAAGGTGAGAAAGGGCAATGCACGGTACCGAAGAGGCTAGCAATGATGGAAGGATGAGAGTGCGTATAATCCATGGACTCAACATTAGTCATAAAGAACTCACATACTTATTGCAAAAATCTACAAGTCATCAAAAACCAAGCACTACGCGCATGCTCCTAGGAGGATAGATTGGTAGGAAAAGACCACCGCTCGTCCCCGACCGCCACTCATAAGGATGACAATCAAAGAACACCTCATGTTTCAAATTTGTTACACAATGGTTACCATACGTGCATGCTACGGGATCTGCAAAGTCCAACACAAGTATTTCTCAAATTCACAATTACTCAACTAGCACAACTTTAATATTACCATCTTCATATCTTAAAAACAATCATCAAGTATCTAACTTCTCATAGTATTCAATGCACTCTATATGAAAGTTTTTATTATACCCATCTTGAATGCCTATCATACTAGGACTAGTTTCATAACCAAAGCAAATTACCATGCTGTTTAGGACTCTCAAAATAATATAAGTGAAGCATGAGAGTTCATCTATTTCTACAAAATAAAACCACCACCGTGCTCTAAAAAGATATAAGTGAAGCACTAGAGCAACGACAAACTACTCCGAAAGTTATAAGTGAAGATCAATGAGTAGTTGAATAATTATGTAACTATGTGAAGACTCTCTAACATTTAAGAATTTCAGATCTTGGTATTTTATTCAAACAGCAAGCAAAACAAAATAAAATAAAACAGCAAGCAAAACAAAATAAAATAAAATGACGCTCCAAGCAAAACACATATCATGTGGTGAATAAAAATATAGCTCCAAGTAAAGTTACCGATGAACGAAGACGAAAGAGGGGATGCCATCCGGGGCATCCCCAAGCTTAGGCTCTTGGTTTTCCTAGAATATTACCTTGGGGTGCCTTGGCCATCCCCAAGCTTAGGATCTTGCCACTCCTTATTCCATAGTCCATCGAATCTTTACCCAAAACTTGAAAACTTGAAAACACAAAACTCAACAGAAAACTCATAAGCTCCGTTAGTATAAGAAAATAAAACCACCACTTAGGTACTTTTGTGAACTCATTCTAAATTCATATTGGTGTAATATCTACTGTATTCCAACTTCTCTATGGTTCATACCCTCCGATACTCCTCATAGATTCATCAAAATAAGCAAACAACACAATGAAAACAGAATCTGTCAAAAACAGAACAATCTGTTGTAATCTGTATCATTCGAATACTTCTAGAACTCCAAAAATTCTGAAATAAATTGGTAGACCTGAGGAATTTGACTATTAATCATCTGCAAAAATAATAAACCTAAAAGCACTCTCCAGTAAAAAATGGCCGCTAATCTCGTGAGCGCTAAAGTTTCTGTTTTTTACAGCAAGATCACAAAGACTTCACCCAAGTCTTCCCAAAGGTTCTACTTGGCACAAACACTAATTAAAACATAAAACCACATCTAACCAGAGGCTAGATAGATTATTTATTGCTAAACAGGTGCAAAAAGAAAGGAACAAAAATAAAAGTGGGTTGCCTCCCAACAAGCGCTAACGTTTAACGCCCCTAGCTAGGCATGATGATTTCAATGATGCTCACATAAAAGATAAGAATTGAAACATAAAGAGAGCATCATGAAGAATATGACTAGCACATTTAAGTCTAACCCACTTCCTATGCATAGGGATTTTGTGAACAAACAACTTATGGGAACAATAATCAATTAGCATAGGAAGGCAAAACAAGCATAACTTCAAAACTTTTAACACATAGAGAGGAAACTTGATATTATTGCAATTCCTACAAGCATATGTTCCTCCCTCATAATAATTTTCAGTAGCATCATGAATGAATTCAACAATATAACCATCACATAAAGCATTCTTTTCATGATCTACAAGCATAGATAATTTACTACTCTCCACATAAGCAAAATTCTTCTCATTCGAAATAGTGGGAGCAAACTCAACAAAATAATTATCATGTGAGGCATAATCCAATTGAAAACTAAAATCATGACGACAAGTTTCATGGTTATCATTAATATTTATAGCATACATGCCATCACAATAATCATCATAGATAGCAACTTTGTTCTCATAATCAATTGGAACCTCTTCCAAAATAGTGGAATCATCACTAAATAAAGTCATGACCTCTACAAATCCACTTTCATAATTATCACAATAATATTCAACATCCTCCAAAATAGTGAGATCATTACTTCCTAAAGTTGACACTCTTCCAAACCCACTTTCATCAGTATAATCATCATAAATAGGAGGCATGCTTTCATCATAATAAATATTCTCATCAAAACTTGGGGACTAAACATATCATCTTCATCAAACATAGCATCCCCAAGCTTGTGGCTTTGCATATCATTAGCATCATGGGTATTCAAATAATTCATACTAACAACATTGCAATCATGCTCATCATTCACATATCTTATGCCAAGCATTCTATGTAATTCTTCGTCTAGCACTTGAGCACAATTTTCCTTCCCATCATTTCCACGAAGACATTAAAAAGATGAAGCATATGAGGCAACCTTAATTCCATTTTTTTGTAGTTTTCTTTCATAAACTAAACTAGTGATAAAACAAGAAACAAAAAGATTCGATTGCAAGATCTAAAGATATACCTTCAAGCACTCACCTCCCCGGCAATGGCGCCAGAAACTGCTTGATATCTATTACACAACCTTCTTCTTGTAGACGTTGTTGGGCCTCCAAGTGCAGAGGTTTGTAGGACAGTAGCAAATTTCCCTCAAGTGGATGACCTAAGGTTTGATAATCCGTGGGAGGTGTAGGATGAAGATGGTCTCTCTCAAACAACCCTGCAACCAAATAACAAATAGTCTCTTGTGTCCCCAACACACCCAATACAATGGTAAATTGTATAGGTGCACTAGTTCGGCGAAGAGATGGTGATACAAGTGCAATATGGATAGTAGATATAGGTTTTTGTAATCTGAAAATATAAAAACAGCAAGGTAACTAATAATAAAAGTGAGCACAAACGGTATTGCAATGCGTTGAAACAAGGCCTAGGGTTCATACTTTCACTAGTGCAAGTTCTCTCAACAATAATAACATCATTAGATCATATAACTAGCCCTCAACATGCAACAAAGAGTCACTCCAAAGTCACTAATAGCGGAGAACAAATGAAGAGATTATTGTAGGGTATGAAACCACCTCAAAGTTATTCTTTCTGATCGATCTATTCAAGAGTCTGTAGTAAAATAACACGAAGCTATTCTTTCCATTCGATCTATCATAGAGTTCGTACTAGAATAACACCTTAAGACACAAATCAACCAAAACCCTAATGTCACCTAGATACTCCAATGTCACCTCAAGTATCCATGGGTATGATTATACGATATGCATCACACAATCTCAGATTCATCTATTCAACCAACACAAAGTACTTCAAAGAGTGCCCCAAATTTTCTACCGAGAGTCAAGACGAAAACGTGTGCCAACCCCTACGCATAAGTTCACAATGTTATGGAACCCGCAAGTTGATCACCAAAGCATACATGAAGTAGATCACGTGAATATCGCATTGTCAGCATAGATAAGCACATACAATACATACATCAAGTGTTCTCAAATCCTTAAAGACTCAATCCGATAAGATAACTTCAAAGGGAAAACTCAATCCATTACAAGAGAGTATAGGGGGAGAAACATCATAGGATCCAACTATAATAGCAAAGCTCGCGATACATCAAGATCGTGCCGAACAAGAACACGAGATAGAGAGAGAGAGAGAGAGATCAAACACATAGCTACTGGTACATACCCTCAGCCCCGAGGTTGAACTACTCCCTCCACGTAATGGAGAGCGCCGAGATGATGAAGATGGACACCGGTGAGGGATCCCCCCTCCGGCAGGGTGCTGGAACTGGGTCCCGATTGGTTTTTGGTGGCTACAGAGGCTTGCGGTGGCAGAACTCCCGATCTAGGTTATGTTCTGGAGGTTTCTGTATATATAAGAGATTTTAGCGTCGGGAACAAGTCAAGGGGGTCTCCGAGGCAGCCACGAGGTAGGGGGGCGCTCCCAAGGGGCTAGGGCGTGCCCCCCACCCTTTTGGGTGCCTCCGGGAACCTTCTGGCCCATCTCCGATGCTCCGTGAGCTTCTTCTGGTCCAAAAAAAATCTCCGTCAAATTTCAGGTCAATTGGACTCCGTTTGGTTTTCCTTTTCTGCAATACTCAAAAACAAGGAAAAAACAGAAACTGGCACTAGGCTCTAGGTTAATAGGTTAGTCCCAAAAATCATATAAAATAGCATATAAATGCATATAAAACATCCTAGATGGATAATATAATAGCATGGAAGAATCAAAAATTATAGATACGTTGGAGACGTATCACCCAGCGGTCTAAGTCAATGACGATTGTCAATGGGGAGTTGCACCATCGCAGTGTCACAAGGGCGTTTCAACGTTGCATCTCTCCTGAAGAAGGCTGTGAGATTATGCGAGAGATTCACGAGGGCGATTGTGGTCATCATGCCGGTTCTAAATCTCTCGTAGCCAAGGCTTTTCGTCATGGGTTTTATTAGTTGACGGCTCATGCTGATGCTGAGGATCTGATCAGCAAACGTGACGGTTGTCAGAAGTTTTCACGACGAGCTCATGTGCCGGCTCAAGAGTTGAGGATGATTCCAATTGCTTGGCCGTTTGCAACCAGGGGGCTTGATATGGTTGGGCCTTTCAAGAGGTCCAAAGATAAGAAGACCCACCATCTGGTGGCAGTTGACAAGTTTACTAAATGGGTTGAAGCAGAGCGGGTTAGCAAGTGTGATGCAGCAATGGCGGTTCAATTCATCAAGAAGGTGATATTCCGTTTTGGCTTTCCCCATATCATTATAACGGATAATGGCACTAATCTGTCTAAGGGTGCTATGAAAGAATTTTGTCAACGAGAGCATATTTGACTTGATGTTTCCTCCGTGGCTCACCCCCAGTCTAACGGTCAAGCGGAATGAGCTAATCAAGAGATTCTGCGAGGCATCAAGCCCCGGCTTATGGTTCCTTTGCAAAGAACGCTGGGCTGTTGGGTGGAGGAGTTACCTTCAGTATTGTGGAGTATCAATACAACCCCAGCAGATCTACGGGTTACACACCTTTTCTTCAAGGTTTATGGAGTAGAGGCGGGTCTCCCTAGTGAGATCCGTCATGATTCACCCCGTGTGGCGGCTTATGTTGAAGCTAATAATGAAAGAGCACGTCAGGATGCACTTGACCTGTTGGATGAGGAGCGTGACCTCGCGGCGGTTCGTTCAGTGATTTATCAACAAGACCTACGTCGTTATCACAGCCGCCGGGTCAAGACCAGAACCTTTCAAGAAGGCGACTTAGTGCTCCGTCTTATCCAGGATCAAACTGATATGCATAAACTATCACCGCCTTGGGAAGGACCTTTTGTGGTCAGCAAGAATCTACATAATGGGTCATACTATCTTATCGACGTTCGAGATCACAAGGACTCACGCACATTGGAGGAGGAGACCTGTCGGCCGTGGAATATTGCTCATCTTCGGCCCTACTATACTTGAGCCACCGGCTGTCATGATGTACATAGTTTGGTGATGTATATATTATAAACAGTATAATAAAGCTGGCATCCCTGATAATTCAGGGCCTCTGTCGTTTCACTTCTTTGAAGCTGAGTCTTTATCATCATCTTACATGTTCACTTAAGAGGCTTGACGCCCAAATTATAGGGATCTAAGAGAGTTGGATGCACAACACAGCTCAAACATAGGTCCCCGATGAGCACAACTCATAAATAAGTCACATGGGGCTTCCTGTTCAAACATTGGTGTATTCACCAAAGAGAACATAGCATTACTACCCTCTTGACCAGGTTATCTTGTTCAAATGTAGGTGTATTCACCAAAGAGGACATAACCTTTCTGGGTCATCCTACCTGTACACCAGCTGCTTCTTCATCAGGTAATCCTGATTGACCCGCCGAACTCTTAACAATCAATCTTTTACGGTGTATTCACCAAAGATCCTAAGCTTGTTAAGGTTAAAATGCCGGTTTGTCATGTGAGAGCATGGCTTACAGATAGTCAGGATAGATCCAGGCTCATAAGACGCCTTCCTTGAAACTTGGATAAATCGGCCTGTGATGCACGATGCTACTCCGACCCCGCGTACTCCTGATAAGTCTATCTTTAAATAAGACTTGCAATTATCTGGGTTCGAATGTCAATTGGGTCATGTGAGAGCCGGCTCACGGAAAGCGCGTACCTTCCAGTGGCCATCAGGCTAGTTTCATTGAAGAAGAAACTTTGGCTTGGTGGCCTGCAAAAGCCTCAATTTTTTTATTTTTTTCTTTATATAATTATTTTCTTGCCATATGGTTTTTTACAAACCGGGCCAAGCTGCCCTATTTGTATCTCATATTTGAAGCATCTTTGGGTCTTTGCAACCCGCCAGGATGGCAGACTCTAAGTCTCCAGAGAATAACAATCTTATGTTTAGAGTTATATCTCTAAAAACTCTAACTGCATGGAGCTGATAAGCCGGCAGTCTAAGCATACACCACAGGTATGATTATTTATTTTCAACAATTGTGTCAACATTGTGGTTAGACCGGCCCTGGTTATGGACTATCTGTCCCCAGTGGTTTCAATTGGGTATCATGACCCACCCGGCAGTAAAACGCCAGGGCACTTGTGATCTGTTTGCGTGCAGGGTAATGGTCAATCTGATCTGCATAAATCAATGCTATCATAAGCATAAAGTTATAGTTTCTTAAACTGGCAGATTAGCAGTATTGCACCAAATAGAAACATGCACGATGGCACGGCAGATTAAAGTTTCACTACCCTATTACATGACTCTGTGAGCCAAACAAGATCAAGTGTTTTCATATGATCGAATTAATAAACCTCCCGGCGGTTCACTCTTCTTGGCCTTGCTGACTTGAGGCCTCTGGATCATTCTTTTCTGGTTCTTCGCCCTCTTCTGCCATCTGGAAATTTGGTGATGACCAATCGATCCCACATAAAGCTTGAAATTCAGCTTCATCATCTATAAGTTCAGACGGGTCAACTTCAGGGGCGAAAGTATGCTTACGGATTGGAGGGGTTAGATCCATCACTTTATAATCCGGCGTGGGCATCTTCTGATTCTCCCTGTTATAAGCCGGGTGGTATTTTGAAAGGTCCGAGTCATTGGCAATCAGAGTCGCCATTGGACGTATTTCTTTCACGCAAGGAGCGAACTCCTTTTGATCAAACGGAGTGCCATCTTCTTTTAAGCTTGGGTATCCAGTGGCTACATCAGCCGGGTCTAGTTCTGGTACCGATGCTTTGGCCCGGCTCAAAGCTGTCACGGCGCCGGCTCTTGCAGATGATCACTTCATCTCATCAATCCTAGCAGGCATCACAAAAAGTTTTTTCAAGACATCTATCAAAAGAGTAGGTGCTTGATTAGTCAGAGAAATTGTGGCCAGTGCACGCTGAGCTCCAGTGTATAGCTGTTCAACAAGTGTGTAAACAGCCTTGAGCTTCACAAGCATATCTTGGTTAAGATTGCTGCTTCTGGGACCTGAGTAAGTCATAGATTGGTTAGAGGCGGTTTATACTATCAAGGAAAAGATTCACTTTTGATGATTACGAAGGCGACTCACCAAAGATAGAAGAAATCATCTGGGATACACGGTGTTTTAAACCGGTGAGCTCAGTGGACACCTCTTGAAGAGCCGCCTCCGCTTTTTCAGTTCTGCATCAAGGCAGTCTTTTCTTCAGCCCAAGCATTTCTCTCCACCTCAAAAATGGTCTTCAGCTTTTCCGTTGCAGCCACGCTAAATTGGAATTTTGACTCAGCTTTCCGGGTCCCAGATTCTTCTCCATCCAGGTCTTTGCATCAGCCAATTGTAATTAAAGTTCATCAGTGGCGTCCTATACAAACACAGAGTTGCAAATACATTCATATCCGGGTTACAGAAATATAAGTCCCAAGCCTTTTGTAAGCAACAACACTTTGGCACTTGGGGGCTAATGCTTGCCGAAATATTCTTCATACAACGGTTCATATTAGTAAGTCCCAAGCACTTTGCAAGCAAGAGTACTTGGCACTTGGGGGCTAATGCATATCGCTTGTGTCTCCTTGCTACTTATAGTAACCCGGTTGTGCCGTGAACAATCACAGCTGGTTTCTGAGGGCGATATAGGTAAGCTCTCTTTATAAACAATGGTGAACATGACCGGCTCATTCATGCTGATCAAACCAGCCCTTGGGGCCTACGGATGCAATGTTCATTGTTTAAAATCTGGTTTAACTTCAATAGTGAAAGTCGGCCTTGGAAGGGTTCTACTAAAGATGCTCATGGTTATCACTACAAAAAAAGACACATCCGTGACATTTTGGGCCGTACGAATTTTTTTCCTGTCATACTTATGACACTTCTATGACGATAATTGTGACAAAACCCGGTATCATCATAGATGTGGTGGGGTCCTACTTCTATGACAAAAAATCATGACAGAAAATGGGCTTTTCGTCCTGGGCGGGCCAGAGACGCAGCTGCATGACATTCTTTGGGCCGTCCATGATTGAAAAAACCATGGTAGAAGCGAGGGCGAGGAAAATATCGGGGTGTTCCCGGTTAGGATGGGTGGTTGGGGCCAAGCGATGCGCATTTCTCTCGTACACGCACGCGCGTGGGTGCGAGGCATTGGGCTCTAACTGAACCCGAGCGATTGCACTGCAGGCTACGCGTTACTGAACCCGAGCGATCGATCGATGGCTGTTAACTGAACCCGATCGAACGATTCCTTCGCTACTGCTGCTAAGTGAAGCCGATCGATGTTGCCTCTGGATGAACAGTGAGCGTTGCGCGCGGGGGGCGCG